>NW_025222279.1:3352968-3562968 GCF_014066325.1 Apis laboriosa
TTTTTTTTTTTTTTGGAAATTTTTAAAATAGTGCAGATATTTATTGACGATTAATAAATTTCTTTTTTAATTTTTCACGCAACTGGTAACTTTGGGTATAAAATAGAAAGTTTATATTTAGTTTTAGAACAAGTTTTGCTTTTTAGTGGAGAAGTGGTTTGCGGGGTATGGTATTGGAAGTAATAATAAAGTTTGTTACAAACTCTTTTTGAGTTTTAAAGTTGATCTGGCCTTTCACACGAATGTAGCGACTTTTTAATCCTTGAATTTATCGCGCGGATTATATAATTTCGTGGATGTTGCAGATGTTTGTTCAAGTGGTACGTACAAAGCCTCGACTCTTGAAGACATTTATTATATTTAGTTGCGGATTGTAATTGCACTCTAATTGCATATAATTGGATATTTCTTCTCCCGTTTAATCGTACGTAATGCGTACAATGAATATTGTCTCAATGAATGCAGCTCAGCGTTGAAAGAACGATCCATTCTCTAAATAATCTTTTAACGATCACAATTGTTTTTCTTTCAGAAAAATTTCTCCTTGTGAATTATTCAACATTTTAAAACGGCTCTTAAAGAGAACTCTTCTAATTTTATTTTTCTTTCCTTTTTCTTCGAAGAATCAGAGAAAGATTATCCGATGTGCATTCGAAACTATACATTTCTATTTACGGCGAATCAAGTTCAACACATCTCTACAAAATTATTAAAACTCTAGATTATTGTCACGAATATTTATTATTACCACTTTAATCAAAGGGTACATCTCCTTAAAAAAACTCTTCAAATTATTATTATTACATTCCTACCTTCCACGAATATCGTTATATTATTTTCCACAAAGAACATCTCTAATGATTAAAAAATGCCAAAAAAAAAAAAAAAAAAATATCAAACAATCCTCAAATTATTATCATACGAATAAAATACTGAAAACAAACACACGTTTCCCTCTTCCACTCCCCCACGAGAATTACCTCTTTCCACAAAGACACTTTTCGCAAGAAGTACAAAAGTTGTTTTAATTAAAAGAATATCGAGCATTCCCTAAAAGCAAAAAAAAAAAAAAAAAAAAAAAAATGTATCATCACAGGAATAAAATTCTGAAAATAAGCAGGTGTTTCCACTTTTCCACGAATTATTACCGCTATTTCGACAAAGCCGTGACGCCGGCATAAAAGGCGGTGGCGGGTCGTAAAAATCGCGCGGAAGGGTCGCGCGAAAAGAGGAGAAGAAAGGCAGAGGGAAGGGTAACCCACGTGGACATCCTTGTGTGCACGGGATGCAATTAGGGATTAACGAGCATTTAGCCCGGCCGGGATACGCGAATAATGGAGATTCGATCCCCTGCACAGGGGAGGGGAGGGAGAGGAGCAAAAGGTGCGCCGGACGGCAGCAAACCAAGGGGTGGCTTTATGGTTCCTCGTGCTTTGTGCCCGCGAAATACTGTCTGCTGCTGGGCGCGTTCCAGTTGCCACCCTCTCCACCCTCTCCACCCTGTCTGTCACTTCTGTTTACCATCCGCCTGTTTGTTTCCACCCGTCCGTAGGAAATTATACAGAGGAGATAGATCGATGCCAACCCCTGGCGCCTTACACGCGTGGAGTTCAAGGTGTTGTTCGATCATGATCGATTATATATTTTTTTTTGTTTTGAGTAAAATTTGAGTAAGAAATTTGACGAATAATGAGAATGATTATTATTAATTATCGATTCGATTATTTGGAAATGTTTCTGAAGGGGAAGATAAATTAAAATTTTGGAATTAAATTGAAGAAAAGATATACACTACATTAATATTTCTTATTATTCTCTCTATATTCTCTCTATATTCTCTCTAGGAGAAGGTTTTTTCATTGAGATTTCAATTTTCCTTCGAATCGATACTCATCCCAGCAATTCAATTCGAGTGCAAAACAATTTAACCATTTGAATTTAAATCAAATTCTAAATCATTCCATCTAAACAACTCTAACAACTCACTTCATATATTCCACAAACGATTCGACAAACTCGCAATTTATCCTCGACTACCCTCTTTCTCAAACTTCCTCTCTCCCTTACTACACTCCGAATATTTAGGCAAATTAAAATTCCTACAAACAACGAATGAAATAAAGATCCGATTTATCTGTAAATTATTACGATATATAATTTACACATCTTTTTTTTAAATTTTCCACAAGTTCCATCCACTCAAATATTACGACTCGAAATATTAACCCCAAGCCCAGATCGATCAGAAGATCCCGTCTGAGATCTCGCGGAAAACGGCACTCGCTGGAAAACCGAAACGAACCCACACACACACAACGAAATACCCCCTGTCACAATGTAAACGATCATATTTGACGATGCTTCCTTTGTCTACGGAACGCCACGTCTCGCCACTCGAGACGCGAAGGCCTCGAGGAAAGAAGGCGGCGCACACCTGTGCGCCCGCCGCCTCACCTTCCATCCACCGCAGGAATGCGTTTTAGGGGCTCAAGTTGACAACCAGCGGCCATGTAATTGGGGAACGGAAAACAGTGTAGCGTCTCCATGGCAACACCCCGCCATCCCTTAGCCGGCGAGCCCGTAGGAGAGCCGTGCCCAGGGCAACGTGCCCTAACCGCTGCTGCTGCACCCTCGCCTTTTCTCTCTCTCTCTCTCTCCCCCTTCCTTTCTTTCTTTCTTTCTTTCTTTCTTTTTATATCTCTTTCTCGAACCTCCTCGCGCGGTCTGGTGTCGAAAACTGTCTGGAGCTCGTTATTCCATTAAAAACGTACTCCTCCAGGGATTGTTTAATCGCGGAGGCAAAATCGTTTTGGGGGGATCAGAGAGAGGAAGGAAGATTCTATCGATTAGACTCGACTTGGATTTCGATTTCGACTTGGAAGAGAGCTACGGTAGGGTTACGTAACGAAGAATGGAGCACATAGCATACATTATATAGCATAGGAAGGATGGAGTGTTTGGAGATTGATGCGTGAACAGCAGGTGGTGAAAGGCAAGAAAAATATATTTGGATCATGTTAGACAGGATTGTAGTTTGTCTCGTGGTGGATTTGTGTTGGATCGTGTTGCGAATTAGGTTTTTTGGCGGATTGTTTCGTATCTTCGAATGAAATTGCTTGGAATGAATTCGTTTGTTTTGACTTCGTCGAAAGGGATGAAATTCTTGCTTTGGAAGACACGCCAATAAGTTTGGAATGGATTGTTTATTTAAAGAATTATAATTTAATTGTGAAAGACATTTGGTGTGATTTCGAGTTGTTTATTTGGAGAATTATATTTTATTTCGTAGATATACACGGATTAAATATTGATTCACGTTAAATATTAGGTAATATGAGATGTTTGGAGATTACACGTTTTTGCTTGTGTTTACATATTAAATATTTTGTAACAACATTTGTGTTATCTCGATAGATATATATATATACGGTAATTAATATTGGTTTGCTTTAAATATTAATACGTGGATTATTTAATTGGCGATGAAGCTAATTGCAATGTCAAGGGGTTGAGATATATCCGTTGTAATAACTGGCTTCCACTGTCCTGTCCTCGTAACGATGTTATCTCCCGTCACTTTTCCCTCGAATGGATCCCCTCGAATCTCCCTTCAAATTCACCCTTTGTGTACCCATAATCTTCATCGTGTTCCACTGATTCCTACATCCGTTTAGCGGATCGAATAAAGAGTGGCATTAAGTTGTCGACGGATTATTAACTCGGGAAGATCGAGGGTAATTCGAAGCGGAAGGGAATCCAAATTTTTCCATAAACACATTAAAAATTCAAAAGGAATTCGAAACTTAATTTTTCCTTTTGGAAATTCGAAATTTCTAATCGTAATAAAAATTTACTCTCGAATGTATTTCTGACCTTTCATTAATATATTCAGAGAAAATTCAAAGAAAGGAAATATAAAATCTAGTCAGAATTTTTACCAATGTCTATTTATAATTTTACTCCATACGTTCGTATTTTTCGCTAGCACACATTGCTTCGAAATTTTGCACCCTTATTTTTCATTAGTATAAATAATTATCCAACTTCTTTTGTCCAACTCTTAACTATTGGCACAGTTTCCAAAATACACGACATTTCCTGACGCAATATCTCGAAATCCATCCCCGTCAATCTTTCCTTCGCGCATCATTGGCCATCGGCGTGTCTCGTTGCGTGTACACATGCATTTAACGAGCGATGATGTCAGGTTGTCGGCCGATTACAGGGGGCACGGTTCAAGATCCCTCGAACAATAAAGCTTGTCCATTGTTGCATCGACCGATGCCTGTTGCGCCAAAGGCCCTTACGACAATGTTGTCGGTTCGACTCCATTTGTCCAATATCGAATTCGCCACCCCTGTGGACTCGTCTTCATCTTCACCCTCCTAATTAATTTTATGCCGAAAGGGCGGAGAGCTCCTGTGAGGCTCTCTCTCTCTTTCTTTTCTCGTTGCGAAATACCCTCCATTTTACATTTGGAAATTTGAATGGGTGAGATTTTAAATAATTGGAAGGGGAGGGAGAGGGTGAGTTAAAAGTACGATATCTTCGTTCTATTTTCAAGTTTGAAAAGTTTAAAAGCATTTTTGTGTTATCTGTCGCGTTTAAAGGAAGAATTTTTCGATGATTTTTCGATATTTATATATTTTTCGTTAAATGGCGTTTTTAGGCAACAAATTCCAATATTTGTAATTCGAGAGAGATTAATAAAGAGCGAGAGGAAGATATTTAATGGATGCGGATAAATTTGAAATTTAATATATCTCGACTCAATCTACGTCAAATTCTCAAACTTACTTGTTTATTGCTGTATTTTAACGTACAGAATGAGAAGATTGTGTAAACGGATATTTATAATTCTCACATAGCAATTACCACAGGCACAATTCAATTCTTTTTTTTTTTATTTAATCGCGTTTTAATCTGCGGATTAACGACGCGAAGCGCGTCAATAATAATACAAACAAAGTCCTAAATTCTCCCATAATTATCACGAACAATTCCTCTCGTAAATAATATCCCAAATCTTTGCAATCTTCGCTTGAACCTCGCTCGAAATTATTATTTCATCACACGTATTTCCATTTCATCTCGTCTCGATCAAAATGGAATATTATTCATCCAGAGCCACCCTCTGTCCGTGTACCGTGTAAGGATTCGGCTTGTTTACACATGTGGAACCGGAATTCAGGTTCAGGAAATGCGTTTATGAAAGTGGATTTCATCGTGGATTAAACGACCGCAAGGTATCCACATCGGTCCACGCGTTCATTTGCATATTAACCGCTTCTAGTCGCGAATTACGAAGCGACGCGGACCTCTGCGGTTTTCATCGTGGAGCTTACCCATGTGTCGAGTGGACAAAGTTCGTTATCGATCGATGGCCGGCCGCGGTGACTGCGAGATGAACGCGGACGCCGTGGATTAAATTGCCGTGTGATTCGATAACGCGCTCGAAAATTCCTTTTTAGGACAGTGCTTGGACAATGGATCGTTCGAGAATAACCGTCCCCAAGTTTTAACGAACGTGGGTTATGATTATGGTGTTTCGCCATTGAATGGCGTAAGTGATGATGATGGCGTGATTTCGCCATGTGGCGCGAATAAAGGGGGCGTAGTAGACTCGTGAATCACTTGTCGATGAGAATTAGATAGATTTGGAAAGTGTCATCCTTGGGATTGTGAATTTGGAATGTTGCATATTCACGAGTTAATGACGTAAAGAATTCTATAAAGGGATTTTTTGAAATTTTGTCGAGAATAAATTAAGACTTGATCAGCGTAGATTTGGCTCTCTTAAATAATTAAATATATAAATATTTTTCATCTATTACAATTGTACTTATTTATATTTTCAAAATAATAATTTAATCAGTATTTTCAAAATGATGATACGTTTTTACGATGTGCGTCACGTAATCCGACTTAATAACAAAACACACTCATCAATCCTAAAATACGATTCCCGATAACGTTCCGTCACTCGACACTTGTTACACAAATCCCGCACAAACGAATTAAATTCATAATAAAAAAAGAAAAAAAAAACATCCATCGAATCATCCTCCGATATCTCGTTCATTCTTATTCTTATCTCCGAAAAGCTTTGCTAATAAATATCGATATCTTCGAAACCGTATCGAACCAATAAAACGAGATAACGCAAAAAAAAAAAAAAAAGAAAAATTAGGAGAAAAAGGGTACATACTTGTGCGAATTCGTTTTTATAATCACGCAACACGAGAACGTGGCGTCGATTCGTCTTCCTCCTCCCTTTTTTTTTTTTTTTAAGCGCGATAATGGTGGAGCTTTAAGATGCATCGCGATTCTGGAACAATGGGGAATTGCACTCCATCCAGCGTTAATATTGCCATTGTCCGCGAATGGTAGACGATGCACATCGGTCCTCGACGGCCTTTGACGCGCGTGAATAGGCCTCCCAGGTACAGGAACCGCTTTGTCGTCTCAATTATTCCGCACCGAGACGCTGATATATTCCTCCGAGGTTCGAGAACGATATTCGCGATTATTCGCGGAGATCTCGTTCGCGATTTAATCGACGATCAAGATTGATTCATCGATGAAATCGAGTTCCATGCGTGTTTATTTAGGAATTATGAATGATGATAGATAAGATCGGTGAACGATATACGTGATATTTTTGAAAAGTGTGGAGATATTTTACATCGTGTAATGTATGTAAAGAGACATAAGAGTAAAGTTTGTATTGAAAGGGTGAAAATTGTAAGATTTTTATCTCAGTTCCCCTTCCATATCCGTTTATGATAATTTTGAATTTGAACATATCGATTCGACATTACTAATTTGAATTTGGTGTACAAATGATTTTTATTTTCAAGAATCTTAGGAATTATTTTCAAGAAAATCCTCTAATTTTGCTCAATCAATTTTTGTTATGTACAAATATAATATTTAACAGCTTTTATATACATAAATTTTTCTTAATTCAAATTTCTTAAGAAAAGGAAAAATTAGATGAAACAAGCTACACATTGGTATTTAGCTATCAAATATGAGCATTGAATCCATTGAAAGAATAAATTAATTGAAAATCTCGAATAAAGTTACTTTAAGTAATTACTTATTGAAATGCTTAAATTAATTATTAAACATTTATTCATAGCTATTATAGTTGATCCAGTTTTCATATAACCATATTATTATGTTTTAAACGATAAATTATTGAACTTAATTTATCGAAGTAACTTTATTCGATAACTTTTAACTAAATTTAAATTTTCCCCATCACTGTTAGCTATAAACTATAATCAATATCAATACCTGTCTTAATATCAATTACCCTTAATCTTCAAACTCCTATTCTCACTATTCGAAAAAGAACCGGTGGAGCTCTTTCTCGAGGCTGAGATTCGACCAACGCGATCGAATATCGCATACCCGATCGATCGAACATTTGAGCAATTTTCAACCGGGATACGTAGACGACGCTTGCCAAGGAATTCCTTCCCTCTCGTGCCAATTGTCGCTAAGCCATTTCTGATGGCATTGAGTTCCGCTCCAACAGGAAAAACTCTCTCGATTATTTTTCCAACCGTCGGAATCTATCGAAACATTTTCCTCTTTAAAATTCCTTTTCACTTCCGCCTCGAGTTTCCGCTCTTCCGTGAAAACTGAAAATAAAATTCATCTTTAGATATAATTCGATGTAAATAATTTAGAATTGGTTTTGAGAAAATTAAATAAATTGTATGTGTTTGTTATTTTAAGAGATATGAATAATAACGATGATTGTGAATTTTTTTTTTTTTTTTTTAATCTATAATTTCATTCGTTATGCTCGTACGGCTTTGACGTCAGGAAAATGTAATTTTCATTCATTTATACATATATAAGTAGTCTCGCTTGAAATACATGTATAAGCATCTATATATGCATTATTCATATAAAACAAAAAATTAATATCGATCGTTCGAGAGACGATAAATTTAACTTCGTTCCACTTTTATTAATATCCTGTTGCACGATCTCCAAGTCTTTTTATCACATGAAAAGATATTCATGGCGGTATAAAAAATTGCTTTATTATTAACATCGTATCAATCATCGTCTTGCGATAATAATTATCGATTAATTTCAACTCTCAAATTTGCAATTCATTTACCAGAAACTCGATGTTACGAGATACGAAAATGGTTGAAATGATGATCCTCTTGGAACACCAATCGCAGCTAAATTTATCCCAAACTGGTATAACACGAAAACCGATCGACTTTCGTCTGTTTAATTAGCCCCAAATTAGACGCTTAGGGAGTGAGAATAGTGTTGGACGATGCAGTAGGTAGGCTAGATTCACCCTCTTGTGGCAAGAATTCTGGCTGGAAGATCGTTCACAAGTGTCCCCGAGGGGGACGTTCAAGGTTGGTAATCGTTGTCCTCGACGAAACTGCCCTACCACACGTTATCATCCATTATTCCTCCCCCTCGAGATTCCCAGAAATTTACTTTCTGGGAATTTAGGGGTTCTTCACCCCTATTTTCTTTTCTGTCGTCGCGACTTTGGCCATCATCGAGAAGATCGAAAAGATCCACCAGTTGAGAGATGTTTGCGACAATAATCATGTGTTTGATGTTCGGTTTGAAGAATTCAGTTTTAGATGGATAGGATATTGGAAAGAATTTTTCTTCGATAAGGTTCTATTCTATATTGAGAATAGTTGTGAAAAAGATTCAATATTTATCTTAATATTTATGAGGGCATTCAATAATATTTTAATTTGACATCAATTTTTCGAGTTTGGAATTTCGTTATTAAAAAAAAATATTACTATAATTTTCACGAAGATTGATCTTTTTTTTGCTTCTTTTCCTCTAAAGTCTATTTCTACGATAATTGTTTACGAAATTCAAATTCGTTTATGACAACGACACTCGATTGAAACGAATAATTTACAAGTAATTTCTGTCTACGCTCAAAGATTTTTTTAGCTCATAGCATATACAGAATTCCTTTTATAATCACATCAATTTTGACACATTGATTGCCACGTAAATTAATTAACAAGGCGTGTTATTACGCGCACTAATTAGCGGTTACTAGAGCGGAATGCGTCTAAAATTTTGGTATTCTAATAATAGCGCGCGGTTAACAATTCTCAATCCGATATATCGTGTATAACGAAAGCTTATTAACCGCACGACTGTATATATATCCCAAGTTAATTCCAAATATTATCCATTCAAAGTGTCTCTTCAATCAAAACACGTATAAATCAATAATTATATATATATATATACAATTCTTTGCAATTTTCAATCGTTCGTCTTTTCTCTCTTACACAATTATAAAAATTTATCAAAACGTATCTCCAATTTCCAAGTGAAATTTTATATTTTTCTTTTTTTTTTTTCATCGAAACGTAAGAGCCATTAAATATCTATGGGGCCACAGTGTCGGATATTGATTTTATGGTGACATCGACATGGCCGTCTAACAATGAGTTAAGAGGAGTAGAAGTAAAAGGAGAAAGAGAGAGAGAAAGAGAGAGAGAGAGAGAGAGAGAGAGAGAGATGTGGCCACGTTCAATACAATTCTCCGCCAATATCCATTCCAGAACAGCGTATTCTATCTCGAAAGAGGTACAATAACCCCGGAAAGTAAGTTTCACTTCCGGGGGAAGTCGTCCTTCGTTGCATTATTGTTGCGCGTTACGTTGCTTACGCTTCTTGTATTGCGTGTATCAGAAATAGAATTCTTTCTTCTTCTTGAAAGTAATAAGAAGAGAGGAAAGGTTAATAGAACTTTGATGAAACAATTTTTCATGAGATTTTAGCAGGGGAATGGATCGATTCTTTTTCTTCACTCTTTTTTTCCTCCCCTTTTTTCGAAATGAATTTTTTAATCTCGCGAAACTGTGTTCGTTTCAATTTCTTCTTTTATCAGATATATTATATTCATTCTATTCTGAATTTTTAAAACATTTTTATCCCAGGAGGAAAAGAATTCCTCTTCTGTTCTGTGAACAATCTCATTTGTATAACGTGCGAATGAATTAATTATATTTAAATATTAATTTTTTTTTATTCGTAATTTAACATCTGATTACGAAATAATAAATTTGTTTTCAACCAAATTTATTTCGACCAGTGGTAATAAAGTTTCCCTCCAGCAATTGTTTCGTTGAGGCGGTACAAAGATGGTAACGCGTTTTCTAGGGGATGTTTCATCCCTCGTCGGTAAAGTAGAAATTCCTGGTTTTTCTGGAAAATCTTGGAAATGGAATAGAATCGTATCCAAAGTCGATAACACGTGCAGTGGAGTGCAACGGTTGATGAAGTTGCATCCCTTTTTTTTTTTTTTTTTTGTTTCTTTTACCAACAACCGTTTTTCTACATCGAGAAAATAATTAATCTCGTCGCTCTATTTTTCTTGTTGCAGCGAAAAAACAAAATGGGGCGGCATTGCGAACGAACAGTTTGGGCTCTGGGGCGCGGACACCACCCCTCGAGAGGAAAAGCAAATTTTCAGCCCTCGGTAGACTCTTCAAACCCTGGAAGTGGAAACGGAAAAAGAAATCGGATAAATTCGAGGCTGCCTCATTGTGTGAGTAATCCTACCTTTTTCTTATCGATCTTTTCTTATCGATCCTTCAAAAAGATTTAAAAAAATAAGAAGCTAAAAAGACGTTCGTGATGATCAAATAAATAAATCGAGCTTCATCGGTAAATCAGATTGTTAACCAGGGGTTGTTTTTCCCGATTGCAGCGCTCGAGAGGAAAATCTCTGTACGAGCAAGCAGAGACGAGCTGGTACAGAAAGGAATCCTGTTGCCCGTCATAAGGTCCACGTCGTTTCCCGAAAATGGTAAGTTTCTCCCTCATTTATCACACGTGTGTCACTTTTTATAGAAAACTCTCTGCAATATCTGCGAGTGAATATTTCTTAAGACCTGTGCTAAAACTCAACTTTCCCTCGCATCGCAATTATCTTCTAAATTCCTCTTCAACCCTCTCCTTTCCCTTATCTATCCTCGTCAACTTTGACCATTACCAACGAGCACAAATCGATTTTCATAAAATCGTGTATAAGTATGCATCTACATGCACGAACTCGAAATAACCGTGGAGATATCGCGAAAGTTTCCAATTTCGGGGGAACGGCAGATTGAATGGAGTTTTATCCGACATGGACGAATTCGTGAATTTCCGCGATGGGATCGTGTCTGGTCCAATGGAAATTGTCCAGCCTCCGACTGATCAGGAAATAAGGGACCATGGTCTGCGGGTGGAAACGAGACGCGAATGGCAAGACGAAGAACGTAATTAGATTTCGCGCCTCGTTATCGCGCGCAGACGTGGGCTCAATTTCCGGAATCGTTGGACCTACGGCGAGTGTGTTATGTTTTGTTTCTCGAAAAAAAAAAGAGAAACATATTATAGATATGTAGGGATTATTTTTAATCAGATCAACCTTGGAAGATTTAAATCTAATTTTGCTGTAATAAAAATGCTGTCATCGTTCTGTTATGCGTTTACTGTTGTTTATATTATTACATGATACAAATGCTTCTTCTTTTTGAAGAATCGTTAATCGTGGTGATTTCGAGATTTTTTAATCGACTTTAAAATTCGATCTTACCGTGAGATGATAATGGTACGGTCGTTCTTACCGACGGGAGTGATAAGATAAATATCCGGTTTAAAGAGTTAAACAGAAAAAAAAAATATAATTTTTTGCAAGATGATATATGCTTCCATTAATATGTAAAGATCACTCCATTGCATAGAATTTACGGAGAACTTGCAAATTAGATTATGCGAATTAATCCAATGTATTTCACGGATCGATTCATGTGAAATTTAACGTTTCAAAATTTCCTCGTTCTATTTTTATCGTATTTATATTTGTTCAGTATATAATGGAATTAAAGCCTCGTTAATAATAGGGTGTAAAATGGAAATACAATCAGTCAATTGTTTCATAAATAACGATACAAATCGATCCAAAACGTGTCTCTCGTTCAACTGATTAATAAATCCTCACCACCCGTCGTTACATTGCTCGTCGAACGTGTTTTCTGTCGGAGAAGTTGAGACAGATATTGATTTTCTTCAACAGCTTTCAACATTATTCATATTTCCTCCTCTTTGGAAAGCATTCTGAATTCGAAACACTGTGCGCGTTTCATGAGTTGAATGAGACCGAAATCTCTAATTAATTACCATCCCCAAATAGGAATTGTTCACGATAAAATTAGCATGTCAGGACCAGAAGCTTTTATATGACTAAACTAACTAGAATGACCAGACTAGACACGTTAATGAATTATCGATTACGTTCCATATCAATCATCTGTTTACGCATATATATCCCGTGATTGGGGGTGTGAAAAATGACTCTTTTATTGGGAATACTTATTGACCAAATTCCAAGATCGTGTAATAATTTTCAAATATGATCGAACATTAAAATTTCAACGATAAAAACTAAAAAACCTAATAAACATTCCACCTAAAATTCCTCCTATCGATCATCCCTCTACAACCATACCTTGTATCACTCTCGTTCCATCAATCCTTCGCCACTATCCTCGTCCAAAAGCAAACAGCAAAGCGGCCCCATCTCCCCAAAACGCGACACAACCCAAATAATTGAACTCTCTCTCTCTCTCTCTTTCTCTCTATCTCTTTCCATCCATCCTTCTTCCAACCTCTCCTCCTCCTCCCTCACCAAATCGGATATAACCGTCTACACCCATTCTAGCCCCTCCGAAATCCATCCGCGTGGACTAGCAGACGCATCCGTAGAACTGTTCCAGACACCCAAGCCCGTGTTCATTAATATTCCACCTAACTGTTCAACTGTTCGTTGCTCGTTTCCAGAGACGGGTGGCGACTCGCCGGACAGCCAGAAGCCGCCGACGCCGCAACAAACGCCCCAGCAACAGCAGCAGCAACAACAGCACCAGCACCAGCACCAACAGCAGCAGCAGCAGCAGCAGCAACCGAACATTGGAGGGATCGGTGGTGGCGGGGGTGGCGGCACCCCTGCAGCAACACCCACGTCGGCCGTGGGCACCGTGCAGCAATCCCAACAATCCCAGCAAGTAGCATCGGCCACGCCGACCCCCACGACTGCCAATCCGCATTCTACAGGACCGCCCAGCAATCAACCCTCGCCTCATCCCTCGCCCCTTTATCCGGGGATACCGCAGCCTGGCCAGCCCAACGGCAACACGCAAGGTAAGATGCTAATTTCGATATGATCGGATGGGGTGGAGTACGTACTTCGAGTATCGGGTACGCGAAAAGGGACGGTTCGATTCAAGGATAAGGATAAGGAGGACTTTCTTTTTTTTTTTTTTTTTTTTTTTTAGTTGGCTTAAGACGTTTAAAATTGCACGGGAGAGGAGATCTGCGAAAGGGTTCGATTTAGGGATGTGGAGTTAGATGATGAGGAGTTAGGTTTGAGTTTTAGTTGGATTGAAAGTTTTAGATACGTACGAATTCAAAAACTACTCAAAAACTTATAAGTATGTAATCGTAAAGTATGATCTTACGATTTCCTGAACAACTATTGATAATAATGCATTTCCAAGCAATCATACTGATAGATTTATTATAAATAATGAACATCAATGAATTTTATATTAATATTTAATAAGAATATTAAAGAAGTATTGAAGCAGATAGTAAAAAGAAAAAGAAATTAACAAACATTTAATAATATAAAAATGAATATATACGCAATTTTCGATCATCAATCAAGTGTTCTTTATCGTTTCCAATCAAAATTCTATTTTCCAATTTCGCGTGCCACAGCTTTTCGAATCGACCACGTAAATTCTCACGTGCAATTGTATTCCACAAACGTTTGTTTTCCATAGATACTCGGCACACGCGTTTCACCGACAAATATTCGCGCATTAGTCGGCGGACATTGGCAAACGTTTGATGAATACCAAGCTTTACCGCCCGATGATCGATACCCGTGTTTGATGTTTGGTTTGACGAGAGGTTTGATTGGCTGTAGCTGTAGGTTCGTGATGGTTTTATGAGCTCAGTTGCATGATGTTCGGGACGTGGTGAGTGAGGGAGGGGGTGAATTAGAAGCGTGGCAGAAGGGTTGTTTAGTAGGAGAATTGGAGAGATTGTTCGTTAAAGGGGTGTGTTTAATTTAGGCGGATTTCGAATACGTTGGGTTTAATTCAACAGGTGATGAATAAAGAATAAGTGAATATATATATATATATAATAAGATAAAGATAAATCCTATTTATTATTTTTGTTATACGACGATAAAATATACAAATTACGAAAAATATTTTCCCTTCAGCAATTTTACGTCGAAATTAAAATTTTCTTAACGAGGGGATCCAACAAGGGTGATTGCAAAAGAGACGAGGGAAATTATAGTCTCGTCCCCCCCAGTGTATAACACGCACAATGGATCGAGCGCAGGCGTTGACCTAATTACCGAGAGAATCGCGTGCTAGAGGCTACATTAATGGACATACCAAGTACGATGGTATGTCCTGCTGCATGACGACCACTTAAATATCTAATGGTATCTTCGTCTCATATATCCGAATCATGCAATAATTGGCTACGTTAAATGATTCCCGTTCAATCAATGACAAACGTCTTACGTGTTTCTGCAAAAGGGAATGCATATATTCCGCGATTTAAAGTTTGTAAGTGGAAAGAGAAACGAGAGGTTAAAAAGAAGGAGAGAAACGTATCGAACATTCCTCCAAAGAATTACAAGATTATGCTCGAAAAGGCCGTTCATATTTCCGAGTAATCTTATTAAGCTGGATTTTCACAGCGCTCGTTATTTCAACTTAACATAGGCTCATCCTCCAGATTTAAAATCCAATTCCACGAATACTTTCAGAATTTAACTTTGCCTCTTCGACAATTTTTCTTTTTAAAAAACGTTTACACAAATTATTATACATATTGTGTCTTATGTGTTGTTCACAAGAATTAAAAGAATTCGAAAATTCAACTCAAAATCCACTTCTACGAACACACCTTTGGAATTTAATTTTCTTTTTCACACACGTTTATTATACCCTTTATTCAGAAGAATAAATAGAAGAAAAAATAGTTAACCCGTACAATTCACCTCGAATCGAGTTAAAAATCTTTCCAAAAAGGATTCCACGAAATTCTAAATTTCCGAATTCATTCCAACAAGGATCGAAATGGTTTCCACGACACTCGATCTTCGACATCCCTCGTATCGAGTTCACAAATCCGCCGGCTCAAGGAACGATCTTCCACCCCTTTCTCGTGCCCCATATCTGATCATCGTCCAAACAATCCTATCCTGTTTCCTTTGTGGTCTAAAGGGAAACCTCGTAAAAGCTCGTTTATCGTACCAAGTAATACGATCTCGTCCAAACTCGTACGATTCCTCCCAATTTTCCACTTCCCTCCATCTCCATCTCCCTACTCTTCCTTCCAAAATTTCTTCGCGTCTCCCTTTTGTCGACGCGCAACCTGTTGCGATTCGTGAATTTATTCGACGCGGTTCACTCGAACTCCTTTGATCTCTCCACGCTTGTTCTCGAGAAAGTCGTCTCGAACGGATCAGGAATGGGCCAATTTGCATACGAATCGACGCAACGCGACAATTTGGTTAGTTAACTCGTTGCGTGTTATTCTTGGGTGAAACACAATATTCGCAATGATATTCTTTTTAATCGCGAGAGAGCTTGGATTTTCTCTTTGAAAATCCGCGCGCCTCTCAAATATTTTTTTCTTTTATTCTTTGCGGTTACTTCGTTTGACGAACTTTGCGGTTGCGTGCATTAAATCTTCAAAAGTTGGAGATTCTCTGGACTCTCTGCTTTTTTTCTCTGATAAAGCAATTTTTTTTCTTTTTGCTCTCTTTCTTTCTTTCCTTTCGAGTTTGTCCTTTGTCCAGTGTTTTTCTTTTACGGAATATTCGACGCAGGGTATGATGATGCACATCTGGCATTGCCGTTAATCAATTTTGTCAAATTTCTCCATCACTCGAAAATTTCGATTCTTCCTTTCGTACATTCGTACGTGAATTTAATAAAATTGGATGGATGGATAACATATAATATCAACAAATATCAGTTATAAATTATATCGTTCCAAAGTAGAATTCAAAGATAAATATTTTTCGTCGATCCATTCCTTCCATTCAAAAGGATATAGAAAAACCAAAGTCAAGAGTAAGAGAGTAAAAGAAATTCCTCCTCGAGTGAAAAATCTCCCCGGCAAAGCCCTCATTAAAATATCCTCTCCCCTTTGAAATTTGACAAAAATCGATCCACCGCGTTCGAAGAGAGACGTCTCTGTCTCAGACCCTTTTTCGTATCCGCTTCCTAAACACGAAGAAGCAACTGGCTGGAGGATGGAGGATGGCGAGGTAAGAAGGATGAGAGGGAAGAAGAAGAAGAAGAAGAAGAAGAAAGGGGGAGGAGAAGGGGGATGAATTAAGCGGTCGTGATGAAGGGTGTGGGGCGGAAAAGGGGTGCAAACAGAGGATAAAACGTGGTACAGACTGTGGGGGGGAGAGGGGAGGGGAGGCTGGGTTATCGTATGCTCCTCGTCTGTCTCGTGGCGGAAGAGAACCATGGAAGGCAACGACGATCGATACGCTTCTCTGCGTACATTGCGAGCTGAACAGCCTACCACCACCCTCCCTCCCACCCTCCTCTCTGTTTATTTTTATCTTCTCTCCCTGTTTCTCTTCTTTCTCTCTTCTTTCTTCCCCCTCCTCCCTCCTCGTGCGTTCGCGAGGGAAACGTATATTCAGAGAGAATCGAAAAAATGCAACTGAAACGCGACCTCGTTAGATAGATACGCTCTGTAAGATGAGATTTTTAGAAGCGTGCGAATCCGCTTGGAGGATCTCCGAGCGATTTCGATGCGAATCTTGAATTTAGACGAGGAGTTCTCAGCGAGGAGGAATCCGCAGAATTTTTTTTATCTTATATCGTTTGTTTGAAATTTATTTATTTTTTTTTTTGAGAATTTTTGAGAAGAGAAATGGATGATTGGAGATGGATTTTGATCTTAATTTTTCTTTTTAAATAACGATTTATTTACACAAATATTCATCTAAATACGCTTCTTCATAGTTCATTATATTTGAATCGATGCGTCAGAGAAAATTTCAAAGTGGCCAATTTTTTTAATCGCGACCTCTTAAACCGAGTTATGAGTGAAAATCAAGACGGTTGTGTAAAATCCGTCCAACTATGGACCCTAACTACAATCTCTACCAAGATCCCAATATCCTCTCGATCTGTAAGAAAATCTCACCGACAAATGGAAAGAATCGAGCGAAACGTCACACAAAATCGTTCACAAAGGAACGTTCCGTTCGTAAAGTCGAAAGAATCTTCCTACCTACCCACCCCTCCTTTTCCTCGATGGATGAATCGGGCTTGGTACAAGGGAGATTTTGGAAAGTATCAGGGTCACAGTTAACGAGACTCCGCGTGCAGGCATTGTGCACTCGATGGGTCTTTGGGTTAAGGAGATCGTTCGAGGGGGGTTCGTGATGAGAGTAGGGGGTGACATTCCGCTTACCGGTGAACGTTCCGGGCTATGGAACGTTTATCGCATCGTTTAGGGATGGTTTGTTTGAAGAAGATGTTTGTTGTTCCGTGCAATTGAACGTTTGTTTTCCCGGATGAAGGGATCCGAGGACGGCGAATCTCGGGGATAGGGGAAGGATCTGAATTATGCAGATTTCAAAATGGAGAAGTCACGCTGATACCTTAATTAATTTGTTTGCGTCTTATTTATTTATTCGAATTTGTCGAATTTTTTTATCTTTGTAAGATTATATTATTATTATTATTTTCATAAATTTAATAGAAGATTTGTTTAAGTTTATTTAAAGTTTATTTCGAAATTAGTGGAGGGAGGCAAGTAATGTTTTTTTCGAAGGATTATCCCCTTTTGTTTGCGTTTTCTTTTTAATTAACGTTCCTGATGGATGGTGAATGGATGGTGGACGTATTATTAGAGCGTGGAATTGAAAGACAAATATGGAGGAAATTTTTGTTGATGTAATTCTCATTGAAACTCGGCCGAACGATTACGAAAATCCCTAATGCTCCGAGTTATTATTAATATCAATCGTGTCTTGCATCCTTCTGATCTCTAACCCGAGATCTATCTACGATACATTTTTCTTTTTACAACACTTGTATCCCTTTTTTATAATTCCAACTTCTCATTAATATATCATATCACTTATCGAAGTATAAAAATTCTTTAAACACAATTAAGAACCTATTTAATGAACCAAAAAAAGTTCATCGTCTCAGATTTGCCACATTCGCAACAATTTCAACACCCTTCGAAAATCCTCTTTCGAGTCGATCAAAAACCGAGCGTATCCTTTTTTTTCCACCACCCCTCGATCTTCTTTAAAAGTTCCTTCAAAGATGTCCGAGGCGAATTTTGTCAACACGCAGGGGCGTAACATTTTCCAGAACCAGAGACACCCCTCCTTTCAAGATCCGTGAAATTCAACGCGATCGAAAGGTCGAGCTCGGCTTGCATATTTCAGCGCTCGTTGTTTCCTCTCGCGCGTACGAGAGGGCCTCGTCCCAAGGGTGGCGGACGAGGGGGTGCACCGTGGAAGAGGTGGCCGGTCGATATCGGCGCGGCACCCCCTCTGAAACCCCCTTAGCATCGCCGTGGTCGATGTCGGATCGACGACCGGATTCGAGCGGGCCGGTAGAAATTCGTTTGATCGGTGGCGCGGTTGACCCTGTCCCGCGACACGTGAATAATTAAAATAATTAGCCCGGAGAGGCTACCTTTCTTTGCCTTTCTAACCCTCCCCTCTCTGCTTCAATTCATCGTTGGGGGTAATCGAACCTGAAATACACAAATAAAACTGCCTCGCAGTTGCAGGTGTTGGTGCGCCTGTACCAAGCGTTTATCGATACCCGTCTTTTCTTTCGTTTCTTTCGGCTCGTCGCTCCAACGAGGGGCTGTTCAACCCTCTTTGAACCGCTCGCAGCTGTCTCGAAAGGAACGGGTGATTAACGAGTGCAATTTCGCGCTGCTCGCGTGTTTTTTCTTTGGTTCGGATGGGTTTGATGTTGTTTTGAGTAATGGCAGGGATTTTTCTCGATTCGAAGAGAGAAAGTGGTTTTTTTCGCTGGGTTTTGGAAAACTCGTCGTTGGAGGGAAGTTTAAATTTTTGTCCGGTGTTTTGGTGTTGGGAAAATGTGAGGAGCGGTAAGGAGAGGGGGATGTGCATTTGGAGGGTTGTTGGATGGATGTTCACCTTTTGTAGGAGATGATTTAAAGATTTTTGGCAAAGATTTTTGGGATTTGTGTAGTAAAAAAATTTTTTAATTAAAGTGGAGAAATAATGAATTACGAACAGCTCGGATATTTACGCGAAGGGATACAAAATATTGAAAGTGTAATCTCTATTTAATTAATCCGTTCCCTTAATCACACAAATTTAACTTTAACATAAAAATTCGTATTCCAATTACGAGATACAGTCGCGAGAGTTTAAAGTTTCGTTCGATGCTTTTTTTAGAATTAATATTTCTTCCCGGCATCGTGGATTTAATAATGTTTAATACCTTGTAATAAAGGTAAAAATTTTAACGAGCAGAGGCAGTCGAAAATTCTCAGTTCACGTTCGAAGAAAAGTTGAATATCCACTTTTGATATTAAGTCCGCGAATCCAGTTGAAAAAAAAACGCCTCCTACGAGCTACCTGTTCCCCTGTTACCAGACGCGATATCAATTATCCTGCCAACCACGTAAAACCCTGGCCTAAAATATTTTTCACTTCAATTTTCAACGTGTGGAGCGACTCGTTGGAATGGGGTCGATATTCCAACACTCGTCGATAAAAATATATATATCGTACAAATGCCAGACATTTCGAGATCTTTCCTTGATAGAATCTAAAGGGATGAAAATACAACACGATATTAATATTACAACACGAAATTAATATTTTATTTTACGGGATGGAAAATAATAAATTTTGATTAATTTTATCCTCTTTGTGTTATCATTTTTATGGAATGATAAATATTGGAAAATTTATATAGTCAATAATTTTTCAAGATTTTTTAAATTATCGATACTCGTTTAAAATAATTCTCAATGTTGAAGAAAAAATAATACAGTATTTCAAAAAACCAATTTTCAATTTCTGACAAAATATCTAGATAGACCTAAATTTTTATGAAAACAATCTATTCCATTTTGAAAATTAAACTCAGCTACTTTTTTTTTCTTTAAAGTGTTACCTTCCACGTTTTTATAAGATCATTCGTCTCTAAAATTCGTCTAGTTGATAATGAACGTAATGCAGCGAAGTTTGGACTCAGATTAAGTTGATTCAGCGATCTCTCCTTACGGCCATGACCTACGAGCCACCGGTAAATTTCAGCAGATTTTCCTTGCTTCCTCGTTGAATTCCAGTTCCCCGTGGTGTCGCGACGCATTCATTTTAATGGAGTAATTCCGTGGGATGAGACGTGGTCAGTGTCGCCACACCGAATTGTCGTTTCTAATGCCACGTTCCCCCATTGTCCCTCTACGACTGACCACACGTGCATCTCTTCAGGGGGTGCATCGAACACGAAAATGTTGAATTTTAAGCGATAGAAGCGAATACGATCGAACAATTCCACTAGAATTGCTAGATTTAGATTAAATTTCTAGATTTGATTTATCTTTGGATCTACTTTGATTGTTATTACTCAAATTTAATATTCAATATTCGGTCGTGTTATTCCTCGATCGATCATTTTACAATTAAACTATAAAAGATCCTGATTGATGAAATTGGAAAGTTCGAATTTCTTTAATGTTGGAAACTTGTTAAAAATTCTAATAATAATTATAAAAACTAGGAACATTTTCGATATTACAATATTAAATGTTTGATACATTAATAATAAATTTGATCGATTATTTAATAATAATCCTTGATTAAAAATTGAAGAAAGTTTGAATTTCTGGAAGATTGGATATAAAAACCTACGAATAATTGTGAAAAAATATCTCTATTTAAATAACTAATAGTTTCAATGTGTAATATTAAATTGTAAAAAATTTCTAAAATTTAGAATTCTAAAAAAAAATTTCTAATTTTTTTTTTTTTTTTCCTCTCGAAAGTATTGACTAACGATTCTTTTAAAACAACGAAATCGAACTCCGAATCACAAGTAGTACAGCAACATCGATCCCGTTGTCTCTCGATTTACAGAACCACTTCATTCCAGAGTGGATATCTGTGAATATGGCTGCGGAGATCGACAAGCACCATCGTTCGCGGTTCGTTCGATCTTTATCTCCAATCTTCGAATTGGAACGAGCAAAAAAAAAAAAAAAAGGAGAATATATATATACATACACATATATAAAAGAGAAAAAGAGAATAAAAAGATAAAATTGTCAGTGCGTTCAGAACAGAATCCAGGTTATCAGTCTGCCGTTACAATACCGTTACTTCGCTAAATTAACGCCACAAAAAATAAACGAATGTAACTGCGATCGAATCAGTAGAGCTCTTTGTAGTCTTGTATTTGTTTCAAGAAGGAAAAAAATAAAAAAATTTTCTCGATCTAAAATTGAGAATTTAATCACTCTTTTTGTGCGTAGATAAAAAGAACATTTTTCTTTTTTTTTTTTTAAATTGAATCGAAATTTTGAATTTTTAATATAATTTAATAATCGCGTTGAATTAGGAGATAGAAATACGCGTGTGATAATCGACAATTTTTTGAAAATTTTAGGTATGCAGAAAATATAAAAGAGGTATTTTATTTATTTTCACGAATCGATTCAATTGAAAATTGGAATAATTTAAGCGTTTCAATATCGATTTTTACGTTAAATATATCGTGTTCCAATTTTTCTCAACTTTGATTTATTAATATTTAATAAAAATGTCTGTTCTTTACCCTGTTATTAGAATTTCTCTTCTATAAAGAAGGATAAGAGAGATTCTGAGTTGAATTTTTTTTTTTTTTCTTTTTTCACATTTAAGATACTTTTAAACATTTCTACATGTTTATGAATTATTCACAGCGATACTTGGGTATGCTCTATATCTGTTAGAGGGAACTACTACGCAAAAGAATAGTTGTAACTCGTCCGTTACCTTTGGATTATTAAACAGGGGGAAAACTCGTGACCGGCACGTTAAGTGTTGAGCAAACGTCAAATGAACTCCATTTTCGCGGAAATATATTTTCCTTGTAGAACTTCGTTTCATTATAAATACAATTATCTTACTCCGCAAAATCTACATTCAGTGTTTACTACAGGAGTGTTTACAAGAATTAATTTCATTCAAACACTTTGTTGTTCAGCCACTTTTTCAAAAAAATGAAACTCGCATTATTATTTATTATAATTTTTATCAACCATATTCATATTTTTTAACCTTGAACTCATTCCAGGTATTTTTAGATTATTACCATCGCAAGAAAGTAATTTCACAATTAATTTATATGGCAAGAAAACATTTATACTTGCCCATATTTCAATCCATTTTTATTAATCCATTTGTAATAATCCTTTCGAGGACTTTTAAAATTATTATAGTCCATACACTCTATTATATCTCATCACTTTCATCCCTTTCTCGATCCCCAGTCTTGAAACGCCACTTAATCGTATCTACTTCGCCATTTTCCCCGACGAAAGTCGACTCCATTACCGATTACTCGACGAAACCGCGACCCTCGCGCGCCGATCTGCGGTTCTCGATCTCGAGATTCGTCTCGCTTCGGATCCAAGCTGTGTTACTCGTGGCTCAAGTGCATTTCTAGATGACCAAAGCGGAATCGATTCCAAGTTCCAACGGTTGTTCGCCCGAAGGAAGTGAAACTTTGCCACCCCGTGGGAACATGATCCATCCCCTTGGATCTCCACCAGTTTTATCACCAGATCCTCCTCCAGGTTGCATATGCTCGCGATATTTCTCCGGAAATATCTTATAAAACGCAATGCTCGTTCTCTCGAAGTCGAATTAAAATTTTGGTTCGTAAGTTAAATGATTTGATAATGATAATGATAATGATGAATTGTTTGCCACGTTGAATTAATAACAGGAAAAAGGGATTTTTTTTTGTTCACGTGGATTTTTGAATTGAGCAAAGTTTGCTGAAGTTTTGTAATTTTGATGTTTAGAGAGAGATTAGTATTGGAATACGTCTGATCACAGATAAACTTATTCTCCTTGCATTTCTTCTGCTTTCTTTTTTTTTTTTGTAATTTAATTCCACTTCCAAATATGTTAGCTGTTATAATTTTGAAAATTAGAATCTCTTCGTGGAATTTGCTTTTCCATTTTGATCAATGATGAGATTGAAACACGGAATTTGCAAATTCATCAGACAGAAATCGTATTACGTTAGTATACGAGCCCATAAATCAATCTTCCTAATGATTCTGCACTCTCGTCTTTTATACCATAACTTGCTCTTTGCAAACTGACTTTTGACAAATCCTTGAACAAACTCTTGAACCCTACAATTGCTGTGTTTGTTACTTCCAAGAATTCAACATATTCTTTCAATTCCTATTATCTTCAAGAATTATAATCTCTTATAGTCTCAAAAAATTAATCGCAATCTAAACTTTCAAATGTAAGAGACAAATAAAACTCGACATTAATTTACAACGAACTTTTTCCACTATATATATCAAATATAATACCCAAGCTTCTAAAACATTTTCAAATTCAAGGTATTCTTTTTAAAAGAAATCGATTTCTCTCGAAAAATTCTTCAAATTATTAATTTCAATATTATTCTATCTTGATAAATCCTTTTCAACGAGCTCGTGACACAGATGTTAAAACATTATAGAATAAAAATCATCCGATTCCGTTCCACGTCGAAAGCAATATTCTTTGAAAATTCCAATGCCAATCGTAACACACTCGTAATTCAATCTCATTATCGCAATTGCGGCAACGTCTCACCGTTTTCGTATCGCGTATCACGTTGCAAATGGAATTAACGTGCAAGCAAAGCCTACCCCTGTAGGCTTCCCATTCGTGCGAGCCAGTTCGTGCGAGTATTCGTGACGAATGAATTAAAAATCTCTGGTTTATGGTTCTCCGGCATCGTAGAACCGTAAATATTCTTCCATCGACAGCCGGGGAAAGTGCTCGTCAGACTAGGGACTCTGAATGAAAGATGAGGGGATCGCGCCATTCACATCGCAAACTTAGATCTCCCTCTTCTAAACACGCAACCCCTTTCGAGGTTTCTCGATTAAATATATATATATATATATATAGTGGAGTATCTCGAGACGTCTCGTCCTCTGATTTATTTATTTATCTCTAATTTCTCTTCGAATTTTTTCTCACAATCAAAATCTGAATTTATTTATTCGAGGAAAATTACGAATAAAAGTTTGTACTTTCTTAAATTTCTCCTGGAATTCTTTCTCAGATCGAAATGTGATTTTTTTAAGGAGAAATTTTTATGAGTAAAAGTTTTTTTAAGAGTTTAGAGTTTGAATTGAAAATTAATATAAGGAAGTGATTGTACGATTGAATGAATTTTTATTTGCATTCCGTTTTAAAGAGACTGCAATATCTAATTTTTAATTGGTAACGTTGGAATAACGAGCCTCTCGACGGTGAAAAAGAAATCTCGGCGATAATTCCGCGAAAATGTTCAATACTGTAAAATTTTCACAAAAAGTGAAGTGAAGTGGCATCGATTTCTCAATAAGAATAAAAATATTATTTTTTTTCTCCCCCTTCTCTTTGTTGAAGGACTATTTTCCGATTCTTCTTTTTATCTTGGGCACTCGATCCATTTTATTGAGTTAACGAACAGAAAATTCAATTAGAGATGTTCCGATGTAATCAGATAAGAAGGATATTATATTTATATATATTTACAATCAGCTCGATACTTGTTATCGACGTTGGATATAAATAATGTTTGGGCCTGTCCAAGACGAAAAGGAAGCTCGACAACCGCCCCTCTCACCCCCAACTGCTAAAATTTCATGCACGTATCATTTTCTCTCTTAATCTCTCCTAAAACCTGCTACTCTTGCGGTTTGGACGTTCATCCATCATGCAAAAGAAGCTCCAAAACCACGTCTTAAATCCCGAGAGCTCCTCGTTACTCCCTCCATTAATGTCACAAACCTGTCACTAGCGAGCACTAAATATGATTACAAATTTTCCCTTCCTCGTAATTCGAATCTTTATTTATCCAACCTCGAAAATACAAGATGTTGAAATTAAAAATTTATATTAATTTATTATACGTTATATGAAAGATAACAATTTCTTTCGCTTTTCTTTTCGAAAGAAATCAATCGTAAATATTTGAAAATAAAATTGTAAAATGCCACTGGTCGCACAAAGTGGATCACGTAGTTTTTAATAATAGATGAGTAATTGAATCCTCTAGAATACTCTTCGAAAGTACTGCAATCATAATCTTTAATATTAATTGACACAAAAAAGAAAAACAAATTGGAATCAGTACTAGACACGTGTCGACACTTAGATAGATTCAATGAATTTCAAGAAAATTTCATCTCAAAGTTAAGAAATCCAAGTTCAGCAAAGCACGATCACAAAGGTTCTGCACCGAGACGCGAATGACGACCTTAGAGACCACAGTTCGTGACCACGAGGATGGTTGATGAAATTTCAAGATCCTTGTCTCGAATTCTAGACACACTTCTTAAGAAAAATTAACTCTAGAAGAGTATTTCAAGAGGAGTATTTAATTTATTTTTAATTGCAGAGGAAACGACAAGAAGAATATCAATTTTCGATATTTTTCAAAACGCCAGACAGGAAATTTTAATTCCCCTAAAATAAAACAGGTATAGACCTGTGATGAAAATAAGAAAATTCTTGATAAAAAAATCTTAAACCAAGAACGACGAAGGGGCTATGAATTGCAACACGTGTTTCCTGATTATCCGGAATCAAAAGCTTGATGCAAAGGGGAAGAAAATTGCACTTGTCGCGTGTCTATTTAAGCTTTCGACAACTTATTTGGAAAGTTCTTCCAATGAAAGTTTCCCCTGAATGCTTATTTTCTTTTTTCCTCTCTCCACGCGCTCCTTCGCTTCCGGGAAAGGAACGCGAGTTTCGAAGTTGGACGGTTTTTTTAAAGAGGGAAGGCGATGCATCGCGTTTGAAGAGGAGTTGAAGATGGATGAAAAGAGGAATTCAGGATGCTCTTTTTTTTCTTGTTCTCGATCGTTTCCGTCTGATCGGGATGGTTAATTCGATGCTTGCTTTCCGTTTCTCCCGCTTGTGGGGGTGGAACGAGACGAGGAAAATTGAATGAGGGATCGATTTTCCTGAGATTACAGACATTGCACTTTTTCTCAGATATTTTGCAGTGTGCTTACGGTGCAGATTGCAGATTCTTTGAAAGTTTTATTTGTTTTAATTTAATTCTCGAAAATTGCGTTCGTTTCGCATAAAAATTATAAATACCGAATTAAAAAATCGCCTTTGTTCTCATTTCTTATTTCCATTTCTATCGCAAAACGCATAATTATTTTCGATAATTCAAAGAAAAATTTTAAAAATCGTATAAAAATTCCATCTTTTTTTTTCTGTCTTATAAATTTAAATTCATAGAAATCTGAAAGAATTCTGTAAAGATAAAATTCAGCCAGGAGGAACAAGAGATGCTCGAGCTACCATAACGTCGGTATAAAAAAGGAAATTTCCACTTTCTGAAACAGCGATATCCACTCGTGTCCGCGAATTTACCGTCACAAAAGTTGCGTCGTTCCGACCATTTACGTAGGTTATCGCTGGAATATTTGCGTCTAATTTAAAGACGACCCGTACACTGTTGCTCCGCGGCACTGCGACAAATATCCGTGGGATTCACGGTCCAGCTTCCCATCGTGGAGAACGAGCGACGCTATCGCGGTAAATGGGGATATTTTCACGAACATTCTGGAATTAGCCGCCGTCTAATGAGCCGAAAATTTTAAATGTATACAAGATGATGGTACATCTTGTTGTCTTAATTATAATTTCGAAACGGTAGATAAAAGTTGGAGATGTGTTGATGATTTGAAAGGATCGGAGAATTTTCAATTTTTGTTGAGATTCTCAGATTTTGAAAGATTCGAATGATACAATTTTTATAATTTATGTGTACGATTGAAAAAAGTGTTTCGCTTTATTTTGTTCTCTATGAGTTCGTTTTTATACCAAGTTTTTGTTCTAATTGAATGAGAAATTAATGAGATTGCCTCAGATTTATTCATTCGAGAGAGAAATATGTGTCATTAGATTGATAGTTTGATTGAAATAAAATTTATTTTTACCGCGAAAAGAAATGGGGCTCGTGTTCTATTCGAGCGGTGAATTTTAATAAATAATTTAACGCGACAAATACTGGTGGCAACGCAAGATATTCATAGAGTATCATTATTAATTCTAGTCTTCAAATTAAGGCTGTATCTTTCTATTTACAGAAATCAGATTGCTCTCTCTCTCTCTCTCTCTCTCAATTCTTTCTTTCTTCTATCATCAAAATTATTTTCTGCGAAACATTTTGCGAAACGTTTTATCAAATAAATGAAAATTTAATTGAGAATGGTATGGTAAATCTGTTTTTATCTCTCAAAACGAACCATTTTATTTTAACGAACGAACATTTCTTCCTCAATTATTTCCTTCTCTCGCAATTTCTCTTGCAACTTTAACCTTCGAACAAAAATTTCCCTAGATTTTTTTCCCCAGCATGTAATTGCAGACCAGACGGATGTTCAATTTCCCCGAGTCCGAATAAGATCGATTCTTAATTCTTAAACGATTTCACGCTCGAATTTCGAGCCAAATCCAAACGAATCAACCTCTCGACGTTTCTTCCTCCCCCCCTCTTTTTAATCTACATCGACATCGACGATAATTCTCTCGTTCGCCGACAAATTGGAAATCGATATCCGCGCCTCTACAATCGGGAAAAACCGCAAACCGTGTGTTGCCAAAGTGATTTTCCACCGGAAGTAGTTCTTCGCCGCCTTATGGAGTTTCGATGTAAGGGTGGCAAATGTTGGAATTCGGTTCGTGCTCGTTGCACGTAACCAATCATTTTCGCTCGCTTGAACCCACCCTATTTTGAGAAAATATTTCCCTTAAAATTCCATAGATATTCGTCAAATTGAAATTTTTTTCCAAACGAATCATTTCTTATAAATAAATAAAATAAAATTCTACGAAATAAATACGATCGTCTGAATTATTGCCATTTTTTCTTCCACGTATATTGTGCGTATAAAAATATCTTAAATCTTATTATATTATCTCTCTGTTCTTTCTTTGAAAAAAAATAAATTCCATGGAATATCGGAAACACGAATATTCGCAATTTTCTCCGTATAGATCGTATATCGATACGAGATATGAAAAATCTTGCCTGTATCTTTCTATTCTTTTTTTTTTTTTTTTTTTTAATTCCATGGAATATTGGAACGCGTGCAATCTAAATCTTCACCATTTTCCATAAATTCTGTCGACGTGGCGCGTAAAAAATTTTACCGCGCGTCCCGTGGCATTATTTTTCAACGTGGCGAGGCTGAGGGCGGTTTTCGCACGAGGCGCAATACTCCTGGCCACAGGCGATGCACGTCACGAGGCATGCATGATTTCACGAAGTGTTCTTTCACGAGGTATTGTTGTACTGGAGGGATATAGTACTAGAATTTCAGCGCACGTGGAGGATCTCTGGCTTCGATTAAACTAGGAAATAACTGCGTGGAATTAATCCGCGTGTTGATTGCGCAGTGGGTGCGCATTGTTGTTCTTTGTGGCGAGAATCGCGATGGAAACTCTGCGAAATAACGCAGAGATGAGATTCGAAGCAAAAATGATACGCACAAAAATTTTAACAGAGACTTGTTCGATACAGAAAATTATTGAAATCAAAATCATCGGTTGATCCTTCTGCTCCATTGTACGCGTATAAAACACATGTGCTTTCTCTATATATTTTTTAAAATGCAAAGAGAAATATTTATAGTCAAAAAAAAAAAAAACATAAACCTTTGTTTTAATATATATAAAACACAAAATATCGAAACGATTATTACGATGCAAAGTACTTAAAGTTGAATCAGCGTCTCGTTATATCAACTACCAATCGGTATACGCTCAAAATCAAAAGCTTTTCCTACCAAAATCGGAAGGAAAAACGACGTTAAATCGTCATCGCTTGGAACAATTACAGAGAGGAAAAACTCGGGGGGAGAAAAAACGAATAGATCCAAAGTTATCCAAATTACGAGACGAGCCCAATCTCGCCACTTGGAAAACCATCATCCTCTAACAACACACGTGGCGAAGAACAGAGAACGGGGAACAATGGCGCTCGTTAATTGTTTCGCCGGTAAATACCGGAACGAATTTTAATTGCTGTCCGTCCGAGAGTTTTTTCCTGGCCCCAGGGGGAGGGTTGATCGTTAAAAAAGCCGCGAGGTGTATAACTCGCATCGCGACAATTGAAACGGCCGTTCGAATTTTTTTTTTTTTTTTTTTCTTTTTTTCCCTTTTTTTTGATGAAAATTGTTTTGAAGCGGGCAGATCCGTAGTAGATCGGCTCCTCGTCGTGTCAAACGAGAGCAAAGCCATTAATTCGTTGCGCTTTTATAATCACGTGGTCGGATCTTTTTTCCTCTATGCGCCGTCCATTTCGAGTCGTTTTCGTTTTCGAGGGTGGGGGGAAAAAGAGCGTTTCAGTTGTTTGTTCGTCACTGTTGATGCTTCGATCGTGAAATTTTAATTGCACGATAGGATTTTTGTGGAAACGATTAGGAAATTAGGTGGCAATGGATCGATAGATGGATGCGAGATTGTGATTTTGAACGAAGGGTGCAAAAAAAAGATTGCCTTTTTCATTTAAATATAGGTATGGAGGGAGTGCAAGGATAAGTGGATGTGGGAAACGCGTAGGAGGTAGTTGACAATGACATCAGAGAGCAAGGAACGAGAAAGAGAGAGAGAGTGAGAGTTCAGAGGTCAGAGAGAATTGAGAGCAAGAGTTTCTGATAATTCTTAATTAAATAAAGTAGGGGGGTTATAAAGTGGTTAAACGATAAAATTTATCGTTATTAATCGAATTTGATTAAAATTGTCTATATATAATAAGACGTTGTGTTTCAACTATCAGATATTTTTGTTCAAAAATCGTTTCACGTTTTTTTTTTATTTTATTTTATTTTATTTTATTTATTCTATGGTACTCGTATCCGTGTAGCCCGCGATACGAGAGAAAATAAAAATAAAATTTTCCACGTGGATGGATCGGAAAACATTTACCAATAGTAGTGATTAAAACTATTATTCCATCGTACCGTGTCGTAAATCTTTAATATATTCCATATCGGGATATCGTAAATTTTATTTTGCATTTCATCATGCGGTGCAGTGAAGGTTCGTTATAGTATAGTATAAAGTATCGTGCATCGATGCATGGTTAAAAATAATTACAAACAGGATTCGTGTACATTTACCCTGGAAAATTTATTATTTCCCATGAAAAGAAAAATCTGAAAATTATTTCAATCACTTTCCCAATATCGTGTCCTGAATGCATTGATGAAAAAAATATCTATAATTGTAAAAATAGATTTGATCAAACAATAATTATAAAATACTTCCTTTCATAAAACACGTACGTAACGTAACGTGGAAAAATCGTGCATCTTGCAAACGAAACTTTTCCCTCGATCGTCTCGACAATCTCACCCCCCTCTCCCCCCCTAAAAAATTAATCTCTCTGACACGTTCGACGTCTCCACCAAGATTTCCACCTCCCCCTTTCCCTCCCTACGTGTTCTTTGTCACGCCGTTAATTGCACCTTTCCTAATTGAGAGTTTAATGGCGACGCGAGAGCGCGAGGTCGCCCCTCCTGAATTCTTTGATCTCGCCACCCTGCCTCCCCGCCCCGCTCCAACCCTCGCCGTAGGCGCAGCAAGCCTTCTGTCTTGGTGATCACGCACAACGGCCCTCAGCACAACGACGAAAGTGTTTCACGGCAAAGCTCTCCGCCATTGATAACCCGTCCCTTTCCTTCTTTTTATTTTTTATTTTCGCGAGCGAGACGTTCTCCCCGACGTTTTACGAGCCGTTTCCAATGAAAGAAGCGGAGGTTCTCGCGAGCGAGCGGGTGCACGCGTGTCGTATCGATCCTCCTCGAGTTGAATCGAGTTTGGAATCGTGCATCGTAACGCGTCCCTTCGGATGGATAAAAATTGAATTTCTCCTCTTTCGGTGTCGTGAAAATTTTTATCGAGAGGATGAAGAGCGGTTTTGGAATATGGATGTTGTTTGCAGAATGTCTGCAAGTTAAAAGTATGGAAATAAATTGCACTTATAATAATGGCTTTTGATGACTGGTGAGGGGATGAATCATACGATAATGAATATCATTAGGTATAATTATACTTTAGATAGAAATTTATTGTATGGAAAGAAATAGAAGAATGAAAGAAAGAAATTGAATCGGAAAAGAAGAAAATGAATCGAGATTTTTTTCTTTTTTTCTAAATATCGCGTAATTTTTGTATCATTAAATAACGAAATTGCGAGCGAACTTTTGGTTAAAGTGGAGGATATCGGTTGCATAAAACCAGAGAAAGTTTGGAGAAGTTTCGAAGTGGAATTTTCGCTCGCTCGTTGAGTTGAATCGAAGTTGGATCGATTGAAGAGTTGATGAAATTCGAAGGAACGAAATTTTCCATCTTTTATGTTTTTATTTCGTTGTTTATACCTCGGATAGGATTATCGTGTATACGTGTCGCTATAAAACAGCGAGGCACGTGTTTTTTAATTTAGGAAAGAAACCTCTGACCTTTCTATCCTAAATCGTATTTCGATACTCCATCAGCGTGAAGACACAGAAACAGGACACATTTCTGTGTCTTTCGAATCCAGGTTTAAAAATTTCCGAATTTTGTTCGAAAATAACGAAGAATGAAGAAACGTTAGATCCGTAGGATAGGACAAATCTAATGCAAATCTTTCGATCGAGAATTTGTTTGAATTCATCTTCGAATTTATCTTCATTCACGAATCTAAAACTCGTGAAATTCATAATTCACGTTGCATAAAATTTTGCATGATACATCCGATGCATTTAGGAAATTATTTGAGCAAGCTTGCGTGTAATTACAAAATTTCCATTAATTTAAATGCAGTTTAGATTAATCCCTTATTCACGGTAATCGAGTGTCATCCATTTCCCTATTACACGACATTAACTCTTTGCGTCACAAGCAGTATAACGTATTACTGGATCGCTATTTAACTCGTTTATCTAGATTAAATTGTGTACAAATTTTTAGCGCTGATCACGTTAATCTAATACTGATACAATTTTATAAATATAAACCTTCTCCTTTTCTCTTCTTATCTTACGTAACGCGCCAAATTTTACATTTTCAATCTTCAAATCTTTCTCGAAACAACAAAATACATCTCAACAAACAAATTAAATTAAATCCCTCGTGCTCATTCCCGACCGACAACGATAAGAAAAAAAAAGAAATTCAAAATTCAAACCACCCACTCCCATCCCCCTCCTATCCTAACTCTCGGCTCAAAAATCACAAATTACGCGAAAAGACATCTTTTCCAAAAAATGGACACGCGTTCCAAACTCTCACGCCCCCCCTCCCCAACTCTGAAAACCCGACATCGACATCAAAGTCTAGCAAGTCTAGATATCTCCAGTTCTCATCTTCCCCAAAGCTCCCATCCAGCCACTATTCCATCATCCTCCACCCCCTCGCGCGATCCTCCAAGGAATATATCGAATGGCATCCGGCGGAAGGGCGGGTGACAGCCGGTCACCAACCTTGTGTTCGACTCCGCTCAGGTGCACGTCCGTTGCCAGAGAGAGACAAAGAGAGAGATACACACTCAGAGAGAGAGAGAGAGAGAGAGAGAGAGAGAGAGAGAGAGTTTGTCGGTAGGCGCGGATACAAAGCACATGCGATGCCCGCCGAGCAGAGAAGGGGCATCCTCGTAGGGGTCGGTGTGTCGAGGGGGTCGCGCTCGGTCGAAAAGGGGGAGGGAGGCGGAAGGGTGGCGCAAAGGTGGCGTCGGCGTCGCGACGCCCGGAGAGAGAGAGTCAGTCACCAGCCGACCTCAACGCGCCGCGTAACCTCGCTCGTCGACCCAGAAACCTCGCGCTGCTTCTTCTCTCTGGGAACCGGAAACTGGGGGCTGTCGCGGGCGCCGGGAAGAATTGCCACCGTGACGTGTCGTGCACGGGAAGAATCCGCTGATCGAATAAATCCTCCCGCCGTTTCCCTCGCGTGTCGTGCGCGGAAAAACGGGGGGGAGAGAGAGAGAGAGAGGGAGGGAGAGACGATTGTTTCGTTTCTTCGTTTCTTTCGACGAATAAAGGTGCAGAAGAATCGAGTGAATCTTTCCAATTCGCTCTTGTTCACCCTCCCTGTGTGATGCTTTCGTAATCTTGGTCTGCTTTTTAGTTTTTGTTTCGTCTCTCGGTGATGAATTCTGAAAAATAGGGATGTAGAATTTGAATAATGCAAAGATTTCGTTTCTTCTTTTTTCTCTTTTTGGCAAAAGATTTGACTTTTGAATCTCTGAGGTCGGATTAAAGCTTCGTTCGTCCTCCTTCGATCTTCTTATTCCTCTTTGCCGCGTTTCTTTTTCTATGATCAATCCAACAGAGCGTTCGAAAAAATTCTCTCCAGAACAAAGNTTTGACTTTTGAATCTCTGAGGTCGGATTAAAGCTTCGTTCGTCCTCCTTCGATCTTCTAATTCCTCTTTGCCGCGTTTCTTTTTCTATCCTGATCAATCCAACAGAGCGTTCGAAAAAATTCTCTCCAGAACAAAGAAGTATTCGTTCTGATTTTAAAAGCGCGCTACTTCAGAAATTCTAGAAAATATATGAAAATACCACCGGAAATTTCCGTTCGAAATTTTCGAGTTATGCTCGGCTCGACTCGCGCGAGGATGATTCGCGTGATGAGGAGCGTCCGGTGCACGCTCGTCGTTTCTGCAGCCATTGAAATTGGGTCATCCGGTTTCCCTGCTGCCGCGTGTGTGATCCAATCGCGAATATTTCGGCCGCCGCTCGATAATACCATTTTCTCGCCAATGTTTTCGAGAGCAAAGTCCCTTGACCGATCGGCATGCGTCGACCCGGGTATCCGCGTGACCCGGCGACCCGCGTTAACGGTGTAGCTGGGGTCACTGGGTACCCCGCCCGGATGCTTTCCTCCGCGAGTCGTCCTTTTCCTTCTCGCGGCCCCCTTTTCCTTACCTCACCTTACCTCTCTCACCTCGTGTTGTCTATCTTCACCATGCCGCGTCGAGAGCGTCCCATTACTCTGTCTCCATCCAACGAAAGACACGAAACGGGATTTGACGTTGTTTTTTTGCTATTGTTCGAACGTGTGCTTGAAGATGCGCGCTGCTTGAAGTTACGAAGGGGGGGAATCTCGCTTTTGGATTACGTTTGGAACGCGATGAGAACGGATGAATAGATCACCGGCGCAGCAAGGATAGTTGCGAATGTATCGAGGTTTGCTCTTCGAGTGACGTTCGCTTGGATTAGATTATTGGTGAGAGTCGTGCCGGAGAATTGGAATTTCGAAATTGACCAAGGGTTTGGTAATTTAATATCGGTTCTTTGATCGCTTTTGGCGTATTTGTTACGCTCGTTGCTTGTGCATAACATATTCGTACACGTGAACATTAAATTTATATCAAAGCGAAATACATTCTTCTTTTCCCTAAAATTTAGAGTAATATCTTCTGAAGAATTTTATATTTGTTTTAAGATAAATTTTTCTCTGCAACAACTTCGACCCTCTCTGATCCAGTTTCAATGGAACAATATACACCGGGGGATGTCCCGGTTAGGAATTTTCCCTACCCGTTGTCTTCCAACAAAGTAAAATTCTTCCTAAAAAAAGAAAAAAAAATCAGTACGATACAATATCTTCTCAGAAATGTTACATCTATTCGTTAATCGAATGGATCTTTCTCTACAATTTCGATCCTCTCCGATCCAATGAAATATCGGTGTCCCGGTTCGGGACATTATCGCCACGAAATAACTCGTTATCCGTGGACAATTTCTCTCGTCTATCGTCGAATAGAATTAGCCGTGCCATGCGCGATATACTTATGCCGCGTGCGATTGAATATCGTACACGGTCGGCGTCTAATGAATCCTCATCGATCCATAGAACGTTATTTCTGAATGGCCGCCGGTGTCTTTGTCGCGCTCGTGCCAGTTTACAAGCGAAACATTGTCCCTCGTTTCGAGTATAATTCAAACCTCTGGTGTACACGACACCGGAGGCATCGATGAAACTCGAAAATATCTCCGCCTTTGGAACGGCTCGTACGGGTTACTTAAGCAGATACAAGGGTATCTATTCGGTTTACGACGCGTTTTACGGCCTGACCGCAATTTATCGACATTTAAACGTGTCGAATCGGCCCGGGGAGACTGTATAACCTCGAACGATACAGACTTCCTGGTAATGAAGCATGAAGTATCGGCGCTGCTTCAACGATATTCCAGTTTTATCGCGGATGGAAAGACCGTTAACGAGAAATTGAAATTTTAACGAATTTAAATTTGATTGTTTGTTTGCACGGCGAATCACGAGCCGTTAAAAATAAGTTTTTTTCTCGTTTTAATCTGTGGTAATAATTAAATTATTTTATATTTCTTTTTATGCGCGTAGAAGTGTTTTATATTTCGTTATATTGTTACATAATGTAAATGTTTATATTTATACGTATAATTCCTGATAATTTTTATCACACTTTTATGCCAGGTGTACGATTCGATTTGTGACTCACCGAGAGTATATTTGCGCGTGCAACAAACGAGTTGCTGCAAGAGAGCAACTTGAATTAATCGAACCCGCTTTCTTACGAAAATTCGTAACTTTAAACAATTCTAATTTTCGAGAGTGTAATTTCAAAATGATAAGAACATCGATATTTTTTTATACGAGAAATTGAAATCAACAATTCGGATTGAATTTGAATTTGATTAAAAATTTTCTTCTGTTAAAATTACAAATATTTTATTCGTCTCGTTATAATTTAAAATTATAATCAAGAAGAAAAAAAAGTTTCAAACGATGGAAAATAAATTGTAATAGCTTCTTAACATACCGTTTATCTCAATGCGACGTAATTACAGAAAGGATTAAGATAGTAGAAAACAAGTTATACTTGTTGATATTTCATTTATCTCGAAACAATATTTATTATGCAACGATCCAATATAATTTAAACCGACATAACAGGTTAAGAAATAATATTATTATCTATAATTCCTTTTTTATCACGATAGAAAAACGATAAATCGCACATGTATCGACGTTCAACGAAATTCGATGTATTCGTTTCATTGCACGCGTTTAATAACTCGTTCGTTCGTTCTTCGAAACGCGATATCGCATAATCGGATTTTTCTATTTTGACACTACCGATTTTCTTATTTTCTACACTCTTTCGTCACTTTCTCCTTACATTTTTTTTTCCTCTTTTACTTAAGTCTTTTCACATCTCCATATCGAATCAATTCTACAACGATTCTACTATTCGCTTTTATTTATTCCTTTCATATTTAGTCCTTTCATAATTTTTCTTTTAGTTGACTTTCAACTTAATAATCAATATTTATTCTTAAAAAAATTCTAGGCAGTAGAAAAATGAATGTTTGTTCGATCCCGCAATTTTGTTATTTATTTTCTTGTTTGATAATTTTTTGTCTTGGAGGTAATTAGAGACTCGTTATTGATAGCTTCCTTTCTCTATTTAATTCTATTTTAATTCTTTGATAATGAACATTTCGAACATTTCGAACGAGAGATTATACGAGAGTGTTTTTGCAATAAGACGTAATCGTGAAATCTTACCTGAGGGTTAATCACAAGTTCCTGCCTTACATCCTGCTTCATCGACTAATTATTCCACTTAAGAAACGTTATGCATATTTAAGAGAGCTTACAATTAATAGGAAGATCGGTTAATACTATGGAATTTTACAGTTATCTTTATTTTAAGAAATCAGTATTTTTTTATGTAAATTTTTATAGCAAAAGTGTAGCATTCTGCTGTAACGAGTGTAACGAGAATTTGTAATTTACTCTCATAACAAACTATGAAATATGAATGGTTTTTAAGTAAGTTCATTATTTGCTTAATAATTTTAAAAAGTTTTCTGCACCCTTTTTTTTTTTTTTTTTTTTTGCATTGACTCATTAAGGATCGAGCAAAGTGTATAATAATACACTTTTGTAGATATTATTGTAAAATCTGTAAAATCTAGATGGATATAAATAAACAAATAATAAGAAATGAAACATTCATAATTTTTAAATTACAACTTAATTAAAAAAAGATTGGAAATTTTATTCAAACTTAATTTCGGTATCTTAATTAATTAATCCATCATTTTATCCCATTTTCTATTGATCACAATTTCAAAAACGTGTCATTTAATTTCGCTTTATTCTCCATTTATTATTTGCATTTTTAATATTCATCAACGTCAGACCTTTGATGCACTTAATCCTCTTTTATTTATCATTCAAGCCCATTGTTTCCTGCATTTCCATAAAATATTTCGTCTGCCGTCGCATTTCACAGATAATTCCAGGTGAAATTATTCTTTCTTTTTTTTTTTTTTTCGAGTTCTCTCGCGAATTTTCAACTCGCTTTAATCGAGCCAGGCCCACGAGGAAAACCGTATAAATCGTTATCCCTCCGCGCCAAATTATCGTTTCCACCGAGGCGACGAACGTTCTAACGGCGTTTCAGAGAAAATTGCGACGGCATTGCTTTGAATATCGCCCCACCTTCCACGGTTTCGCACCTCTCTCGCATTTTTTAACGTTTGCACGCTGAATGAACGCGTCTCATGCGACACTTTCAACGTCATCAAAAACTCACTATTTACTTTTATAATTTGGAAATGTTTATTTTTCCAAGTTCGAGGAATAATTCTTTCGATGTACGAGAATCTTTTTTATTTTTGATAGAGGGTACTAGAAATAGAGATACATTTTACGTATAATGTGATTTTTATTAAAATTTTCTGTACAAACCTTGTTCTGTAATTTTAAAATTTATCAAATTTTAAGTTTTTCTGAAAGTGAAAGTTCAATTGTTTCAATATTCATGTCGCTAAACTCAAATGATGAAATTTCATGTAAGTTTATTCGAGGTTCCTCGGTGGATTAGTTTCACGATATCCAAACGATAAAGGGTCCACATCTGAAATTGTAATTAAAATTGATTATTGAGTCGAGGGATTAATCTTTTGTTGATTTTGAATTCGACTTGACGTCGTATTTTCTTCTATTTTTCTCTGTATATAAAGATATACTATACGTTGATTAGATAGTTATTTTATACGAAAACTAATACGTGCCAAAGGCTATTTACGTAGTTTGATTAAAACGAATATGAATAAATTTGAATAAAATTATTTATATTCAATTCAACTACCGAACAAATAATTCTACAACATTTTATCAATCTAATCCTTTCAGAGAAGAACTACATAATTAAACTCTTTTTGATTATAAATAAAGATAAATAAAGAACAATTTTTCTAATTTAATTTTTCAATATAATAACACTTTTTTGATTCATATTATAAAAAGAAATAAATAATCCAAAATTAAACTTTATATCGATTCTCAAACAAATCCCAAACTCTCATTATAATGTAATTCCCAAAGAAATCGAGAAAAGGAATCCAAAAGAGAAAGACATACAATAATGAGAAATACGAATACTTTTCCAATCCAAATTTACCTTCAAATTTTGAAATATATATATACCTCGTATCAATAACCACGTATCATTCGCACCCTTAAAACTCTCGTCATCGATCATCGCGAATTCGAAACTAAAATCAGAGAGGAGGGGGGAGGCTCACAGGTGTGATCTATAGGTTTCCTCGAAGACACGTTTCACATTTCGGCGGAGCGATAAATCGCGGGTGCAGGCTGCGCCAAATCCGGCTAATTGGCGCCGTTTAACCCGGCAATTAAACGTCCCCGACAATAATGGGTTATCGGAGATTCGCCAGGGTCAGGCCGTGTTTCGATATAGATTCGACAACTTTATCGAGCGGTTCGCTGCGACTCGTCGATAAGCAACATTGTTTACCTCGCCGCACATGTGGTCGATATATAACGAGGCCGTGCAACGGGAACACGTGACGATCGAAAGTCACGGATCGATATTTCAGAGGGGAGCGCTCGAGGAAGGGGGCAACTCGATTTTCCGCGCGCGACGAAGGGGAAACGTGGTCGCCGCTTCGATCGCTTCGTGCGGGCTTTCCCACGGAAGAGGAACGAGTGATTGAACGGATGGTGCAAAAAAGATTTTTTACTCGCCGATGATGAGATAATTTTTCTTTCTTTCTTTTTTTCGAGAAAAGCGTGAAAAGTGAAAAAACTGTGGTGTATGTGTATATGTGTGTGCGTGTGTGAAAATATTTGTGGCGTGGAAAAGATACAAGTTTCACTGATTATTGGTGAACTGGACACTGGTGCAAGATTTTCTTTATGCAAACGAGATGGATTCTTGATGTTTCGTTATATTCGAAAACAGATAAATGGTATACGATTGTAAATTTATACCTGTGTTTCAAAGAGGAAGTAGGAAAGAGACGTAGAGACGTTTGAAGATTAACAAGTAAGAATTGTCGTAGTGGAATTCTTAAAATGCGACATTTTTGAAAAAGGAAGAGATACCTTAAATAATAAAAAAATTGAGAAGGCAGAGATCCCGGGAGATTGTCCCTTGATGAAAATGCATTGTGTCGTGAAATTTGTGGAGAAAAGCGGAGATCTAATCTAATATTCTCAAAAGAAGCGGGAAAAAGACCAAAATCCAGAACGTTAAAGATTAAGAAACGATTAACGTTTGCAGTTACTGCAAGAGAAACGTGTCGTGCCTAGCAATTTAATTGCGAAATAAGAAGAAAAAACGCGTAAAGCAATTTTTTTTACTATCAGATAAAAAGAAACGAAAAAGTTACGATTCAAGGCCAAAAGCACATCGTCCATATCGTATATGAAGAAATAACATCCATCCACCGATCTTTAAAAGAAAGTGACACCCCTATCCAACGTACAATCGAATTCCAAAAAAATTAGATTTCGAGCAAACTTCTTCTGTAACCTAATCGCATTACGTCGATATCTAATATTTCACCCTAAAAAGAGGAGAGAAAGAGAGAGAGAGAAAGAGAAAACACAGTTTGTTCCATCAATCTTCGATAACACCACAGTCTCTCACAGAACAATCTCGCAACAGAGGAAAGCAATATCCTCCAACCCTTCCAACAAGCTAAGAAGAACAGAAAGAAAGAAAGAAAAAAAGAAAGAAAAACAAAATATAACACTAAAGCTTTATACAGTGTACTAAAAACTTGTGCAATTTTCAACGTTACGTCAAAGGAGCAATAAGACCATCACCATTTTATCATCCATCTTCCTTCATCATCCTTCCTTCAATTTAAAAAAAAAAAAAATACATCCCTAGATACGCCATACTAGGTATCATCCCCAATCATCGATCGGTCACGCATCCTCGATCTTCGAACAATCATCTTCCGATCAATTTCTCGAATCGAAGCATAGAATCGAGTCGAATCGAATTCAATCCCCTGGAACGTCAAGGGATCAAGGGACAATCGGTTGAGAGAGAAAGGGTGGCCGCATGCGGGTACGACGAATGCGGCCTGGAGCAGCGACGCATCCGGGGCGAGAAAGCAGCGGCCGGAGTCATTGACCTCTCACCCCCAATCACCGTCCAGAGTGTGATGTTTGATGCTGCAGTGGTGTTTTATGCGGCGACGTCGAAAAGGTGTGTGCATCCCGCGGCCCACGCGCCTCCATCCGCTCCACTGACCCAGTTCCGCCATCCGCCGACTGCAGTCGCAGTCGCAGCCTGCTGTAACCACCCCCCACGGTCCATGAACCCCGCCTCGTCTCCTTCGTGTTTTGCGGCTTCGTTCAGAGTAGCTCTACGTGATTCTTTTTTTTTTTTTTTTTTTTTTTTGTAATTTGATAGTTTTTGACGCGATGAGTGATAAGAAATGTAACAGTCGGATGGAGAAAGGGATTGCCGGCGATGGTGTTGTATCTCTTGGATTTGTATTTACGTTGGTTGGTTAGAATTTTTGGCTGCGAGACAAAGGCACTTGTCTGATTATTGGAATGAGATTTTTGAAAGAAATTGGTCTATGAATTGCCTTCTTAGTGTTTTGCAGTTTTATTTAGGATGTACTTTTATTTTATTTTACTTTATTTTGAATTGGAAATGATTTTTTTTTTGTCCTTGAAGTATTGTAGATTTTTGATACTTGTTTTTTGAAGGATTATAAAGGATTATAATCTTTTTTCAGTGAAATTTAATATAAAAATTATACGATGTAGTTTTTAATAAGGTTTTTTACAGCTATGAAAAGATCAAAAAGATTGCTTTTTATCTTCACATTTTTTTTTTTATTTTATTTTCTTTCTTCATGAATTTAATATAGGAATAATTTTTTATTTATCCTTTATGGCTTTTGATCTAAAATTTATATTTAAAGAACACGTTTGATATTTAAAAATAATATGAAAACATCATAAAGAATTTCTTTTTCATATATTTCACACCATTGGACACCAATCTATTTCTCTTCGACTTCCATTCCATTGCACTCTGAGTATGCCATGGATCCATTCAGTCAAATTCGTCCCCTTTGCCAGATTTCTAAATAATTTCTTTCTACGACGAACGTCATTTCTTGACCCAAATTACACCAGGTTTATTTTAAGGGTTGACGATGTTGCTGCGAGAAATCGTATAGTCTTTTAACATAATTATAAAGCACCATAAATAATGACAATCAAGCGTGATTCCCGTGCTCGACTTCCACCTTTGATCCGGAAACCGTATCACGAGCTCGCGTCTATTACAAGGCAAAGGGTTAAATAACGTCGTAATTAGAAGCATTTCTCGTTTGAAGCAATCTCGCCTCACTCTCATCGCGCACAAGATGCGTTCATTAATTTGTAGCCAGGCTTATTACGCTTCTCGACGACTCGCAAGTATAATTTCACCGTAATAAGAATTTAATTACTTCCATGTGGAAATGAAGCAATGGCAATAATAATACCATTTCTTCCCATATCAAATTATACTTAACTCGCCCCCATAAACTTAACACGCTCGAATTCAATTCAATCATAAAACGATTCATCGTCGGCTCCCGTCCAATCTTTTTCTCCTCGTAAATCACGTTTTCCAGACCTAGAGGGTGAATCGATCCCTAGAAAAAAAAAAAAAAAAAAGAAAAAAAGGTTCATTCATTCCAACTAATACCCCCGTTCGAGGCGCAGCTTTCATCGTCCAAAGAACACCTGCTTCCCTCTTTCGACCCCACCCCCATCCTGTTTTTCGCCGCGAAAATCAGCGAGGCACTAGCTCGCACTAGATCGATAATCCTCCCCAACTCGGGAGGTCCAATTAAAACAAATTCCCAGAAAAGCGATCGAGACGGTACATTGCATGGCGCTGATTCCCCCCTGAGAGCACGCTGAACACGTTGAATTTAACGACGTTGCACGTGTCACGTATGAACGAATATCAGAGCAATATCAGCATATTTAAAATTCTAAAGTGGTTAGAGTAGTAGACGGTTAGTACCTTGAGTATCAATTTAATTTAAAGGAATAAGGATCTGATTTTTCCTTTCTTTTTTTTCATATTGAAATTAAAATATGATTATATGTTCGATGATAATAATAACGAACGACTTGATAGCTGTGGAAAAATTATTTTTCAAAATTAATTAGATACATGATTTTTAATAACCTATTATTTAATATCAATATTACTTGAACTCAATTAATTTAAATTTGCTAAAAATATCTCTATTATTAATTCAATCGAAAAATGGAATCCATCGTATATTCTATACCACCTTTTCCAACGAATTCGGTTAACAAAATGTAAAAGGACACGTCGCTATTAATCTAACGACACTCGTGCATCGTTAGACGTCCAATGACCCTTGATTGCCCTCGTCCCATAAGTCGACAATAGAGTTTAATCGAGGTAGGGTCGATTCGAGAATAGGAAAGTTGCGATCGATTTTCCATCTCGAGTGGTTAGCTTGGAAGCTTGGAAGGGGGAAACGGGATGCTTCATCTCCTCTCGAGTGTCGACACGAGTGTCGTAGGGTGTCGAGGAACCGATGCACCCAATGGTCTCCTGAACGAGACCACTCAGTTTCGAATGGGTCACCCTCCAGAATGGCGAGACCATCCTCGATACTCGATTCAAACGATTGGTATTAATCCCAATGAGACGAACACGAAGATCGGCTGAGTTCGATATTATAGTATGAAATGAAATTAATTAGAATTGAGATTCGATTGGAGGAATTAGTCGAGGTGTTTCAATCCGTCGAGATGATTATTGGATTTGAGGGTTAGATGGAAATCGTATAAATTGGTGATATCATATTAGCAATGTTTTTTGAATCTTTTCGATGTCGATATCGATTTAAATCTTTTGATGTGATGGTATATTGGTCATCTTGTGAATATTTTTATTTGATTGATTTAAATCTTAAGGAGATGAATGTATATTTTGTTAGATGGGAGGATTGTGTATCGAGTGTTTTTTCTTTGGCAGTTGTACTGTACTAGCAATTTTTATTAATTTATATATTTAATTATAAGATAGTTTATAAGTGAAGAAGAAACGTGTCCTCTTTGTAAAATTTTTACGGTAGATTAAAATCTTTATTCGTTGTCTTTAACCTGTTTTTGACGTTCGCAATATTATTTTAGCTCTTCGATTTTTCAATTTAAATATTAAATTTGACGATTTTTCTCTCCCTTATTTACATTCAATTTATACATTTCCATGAAAATGTCTGGGAACGCACAAGGACAAATGGTAATCTCATCAAGATCAAAAAGTAATATTCGATTCGCAAATGTCAGAGGATTGTTCCTTGACCTTGTTCCTCTTTGATGTGCATACGAAACGAATAAAAAATGAAGGAAAGAAATCGTGCCGATCGAGAAAGGACGTCCCTCTCCACGTCCTCCACGACATCCTTTTCTCGTTAACTTAATTTCCACTAATTAGAAGAGTCGTCGACAACTTTTACGCCGCATCTTCATTCGACCTAATTTCGTGGTCACTGATTTTCCTTCCTGTTTCCTTCCTTATCGTTATATTATATTATGTATATTCCATATTCCTTCCTTTAATTCTCTTATACTTTCTCATTTTTAATAATTCAAATTAAACAAATGTTTCGCGAACGCAACAGAAGAGTAGAACCGATTTTAATATGAATAGTTTTTAATTTTATTCGAATACGATAATAAAGTAGATGACAATGTTTTTGATATTTTTTATTACTTGGATAAAAAACAAAACGAGTTTATATTTTATCTTTCATTTCTTCTTGTAAACTCGTGAACTTTAAAAGAAATCAAAACAAGAATAATAGTTCGAAAGAAAGCGTATCAACAATAAAAAATTCGATAAAGCCAAAAGTTTTCGCTCAAAACGAATATTAAATATATAAAAAGAAATTCCTCGAAGTTGGCCAATTATTTTTGGCAATATATTCGACAAAGTTACATCGCGCTCGTTTTTATCGATCAGTTACGAATTTTGCGGGATAGCAGGTTTGGAATGGAAAGTCACGAGACTCTCTGGTTATCGTTTCCTCGACTTGAACACGGTTTTCGTGACACGAAGTTAGCGTGCGCGCCGGGTCTGGCCTGTTCCATAAACCAGCAGAGACGGAATTAGCCGTGAACGGCCGTGAAATGCGTCGAACGGAAATATACCAGGCTGAGAATAATCCACGAACGCGCGCCATTTTGGAAGAGCCGTCCTCGCGGTTTAATTGATTTCTGTTTTGTGCTGTCGCTCGGTCGTTGACGCTTTCGCGAAACACCTGTTTTCTATCATCCTCTACTCGTGTATATCTTTAACACTCGAATCGAAATATATTTCAATGAACGAATAATAATTGTTGGATGTCGCAAGAAAGGCCTCGAGACCCTCTTTTTCAGAATGAAATTCTTCATTGTTTTATCTTTAAAAGTTTGCGAGACGATGTATATTGATCAACGTTTTTATTTTGTCTAAAAATATAGAAATTGACACTGATTGTCACTGAAATTCTTCCTATCTTCAATAGCACAATTACGAAGATTTTTAGCAATTTTAATTCGAATCTACGTCACAAGATCTTTTTATATTCCCTCCATTTTTTTTTTTTTCATTCGTTAAATTTAGTAAGAACTATTTTTCTTTTTGATTGATACAATCAAAAGATTGGATCGAGATAATTCTCGTACTATAATACGAGAGATTATTTATTAACGTTAAATGTGAAATTATCACGTATTAAAAATCTATTTGATCACGATCATCCAAAGTGCCTCACGATGTTCTCGCGATCGCGAAGCAGGGAATAAAGGAACGAGCGAAATTCGTGTTTCCCTAAAACAAGCTCTTCGAGATCCTTCACAGAGAAGACTTTCGAGACGGTCTGAGATGATAGGGTGGTCCTTTCATGGCTTCCAGACTTCACTCTCGAAAGCTACGCATTACCCTCGAGTGGCACGCGAGGGGTGGCACACGCGGAAGAACGAGCCGCGGCGAGATACAATGACGATAAAAATATTTGTCGTCGACTCGTGCCTCGGAGGAAAACTCTGAAGATTCATATTTTATTTTTCCTCTTTCAAGTTTCTCCTTCTCTTTCCATCTTCTTTTCCTCCACTTCTTATCCTCGTCCCCGCTTATTTCCCTTTGCCTACACTTTCGCTTTCTCGAATATTTATTAATTCGAACGTCTCATCTTCGAACGTAAAATACCCAGAAGAGATCCTCGTCGATAATTAAATCCTCTTAAGTTTCTATTAAATTGGAATTACAAATCTCGTTATATATTTTCGATTATCACGGATCATTAGCACACAATCGCAGCGCTATCGCGAAATCTACGAAATTCTACGCCCCGTAAATTATTCCGCGACCGCATCCGAGTAAACGAATTTGAGCGCGGAGCCTCGCCCTTCCATCGAGATTGTTGAACGAGAAATTCAATTTAGAAGTTTAGAACAAACCCGGTTTAAATCTCCTGCCTTCTCTATCCAGCATCTTGCGCCACTTTGATTTCGTTGATTCTCTCACGCGTGTTCTCGCGATTGAATTCGTCCACCGCGTTCTGTTTCTTGGATATCGTATTCCTTGCTTCCATTGCGTATCACCGGCCCGTTTAATATTCGGAACGAACCTTCCGTGACGACGATCAAAATTCAATTGACGAATACGTGTTCCCGTATTGCGTTACGTGTTTACGAAATTGGATTTATTAATCGATGACAACATTTAGAGGAGAGCGAAAGATTATTATTAAGACGTGTCCTCTTATCGTATACGTTTGTGCAAATACTGTTATTTGTATACATCGGTATTTAGGACAAATTTATGGCACGTCGCACGCGTGAGAATGTAAAGATCGATTGGAAATTTTGTTATCGAAGAAATTATTATTCATACTTTTTTTTTTTTGTCTATTGAATTTATTTTTTTATTTTTTTATTATAATTAGTGTCTCCAGTTATGTATTTAATGCGATATTTGCAATGCAATTTTTCAATATTGTTCGTCGATGGAATCGAAATGGTATTTCACTATGATGGCTCATTATGCAGATGCGTACATTGTGTCACAGGTGTGCCTTCTATTCATCAATAATCAATTGTCAATCTACGATTAATCCATCATACTGTTTCCAATCTCTCGATCTTTTTCAATGATTTTTTTAGCCACGTATTTTGAATTTTGGACCAATTTCTCGCGATACAGAAGTAGAATTTGTCGTTTATCTTTTCTTAGAATTTATTCGTATTGAACATATTTTTCTTGGAAATACTATGTTTTTCCAGAAATTTTCCATTCTGTCTGAAATTTCGAATAGATCGGTGAAGACATGGTGCGAGCGAGATAGTGAATAATAAAAAATTACCTTTTCCTTTACGTATCTCGGGAACCAGAAATCGTATTGGGATAAATGAAAAATTGTTTTAAAGGGCAAAATACCTTCCAATGGTCATTCGTTTCACGAGAATCATTATCTTCGAAGTCATAATGGTTCCAAGTTTTTCCAATTTCAATAGAGTTTAGTCGAGTTTGATAAATTTTATAATAAATATATTTATTTATATCTTATTTAATACACATTCGATTTAAATTTAGAAATAAAATCACAATCAGTTTCGTTAATAATTATAAAATAATAATAATTATAATAATATAAATATAAATAAAATATAAATAATATATATAATTATAATAATATAAATAAAATAATAATAATTATAATATAATAATAAAATCCTTTCAAATTCTACCTCTTTATACTTTTACACTTCCCTTTGAAACCAAACTATGAAAAATCTATTGAAATTATTACACGCGAATGATGTTCGCATTCAAAACTCTACAAAACTACGAAGCCTCGAACAAGCCTTAAAATCTATGCGTAATCTTCACGCTCGAACTCTACCATTCTTCTAAGAAATTAATTAAATTAACACGTTGTTCCTCAAGAGCATTTCTCGACCCCAGAATCGCGCGTTCATCAGGCCTCATAATTTTTCCATTTCCTCCTGCCTCGTCGACGAGCCTTTGTTTCCTGTTCCCGTATTCCCGTCGACCAATCCATCTCTGGCGACGAGCGAGCCAACGTTGTTCCCTTGCCTTTTCAACCCTTGCTCCTTGCACCCCTCGTGGAACACGAATCCGAGAGTCGAGATTCTCGGAGCGGAGAAGTTCGAGAAGTAAGCAATCCCTGATATTCACCTTTTCTCCAAATCTCTTGAGGAGCAGAGAACGTTTATAAGAGAAGAATTATCGTATAGATACAGATGCGCTGTAGAAATTTCTCTCGAATGTCGAGGCAAATGGAAGAGAGTGGAAAGTGAGTTGGACAAAGTGCGGATAAACTTCGATAGAATATGATACATTTTAATCGGATATTAATATAATAAATTACACACGATTATCGAATATTTGACGAATGCATAAATTTCTACTTCCAACGATTCGATTGATTCAATCTCGTTTTTCATTTATTGATTAAAATGTTCCGTCTTCCATCGCCTCGACATAAAGGGTTGAAAAGAAGAAAGGGGAAAAAAAAAAAAAGAAAAACACAAAAACTCCCATAAATTCTCGAAAAGAGGAATCCTCGACTTTCAACTATATATATATATATAGCCGTTTCACCGTCTCCATCGAGGTCGAAACACGGCGTTTCGAGAGAAAGCGAAGGAGTCATTAACATTTGCGCGTTACTCGCGGTCTCCATCGTTCCAGAAACGCGCGTCCTTCCATTCTTCGGCTCGATAGCGTAGCCGGCGCGCGGACCTGTTGTCGAAGGCCAAGCACAAAGCCGCCCCCGCCAGAGTTTCCGGGTCAGAGTTCAACGTACGTAATACGTTGAGGGAGGGGAGGAGGGTGGTGAGTTATACACACGCGCACATCGAAGAGGGGAGCTCGTCAGCGCGTTCGTCAGAGGACTGATCAAAGAATATCGCGCGAGCGCTCGCGCGTTTCGACGCGGTATCGTGCCGGAATAATGGAGTCTTCTCTTCTTTCCAACCCTTTTCTCTTTTTCCTTTTTTCTCGCCTGTTTTATTTTTTTTCTTTCTGTTTTATTTTTCTCTCTCTCTCTCTTTCTGTTTTTTCTTTTCTTTTCGTCTTTTTTTTTTCGTGTCGTTGGGTGTTTTGCGTGTCGCGATTTCTGCGGCTGAATCCGCCTGAAAATGGACCACGCTCGAGGGAAGCTTTGTCCAATGGGGATTCCGGGGAGAGATGTTGGCAATGGCATTTGTCAGTGTGCATTCTTGTTGCTGTGTCGCGTTTTTTGGATTGGAGGGGGAGGAGGGGGGTTGTTGAGATATCGCGCGTGTCTATTGGTTGTATTTGGTATTTGGGGAGGGGGATGTAATGCCGCGTTTCTTCGGGAGAAATTTTAAATTTCAATACGGTGGAAGTAATTTCGTTTCATTTAAAAGTTTCCCGTTACTTTTCATCCGATTTCCATCGAGTATTATAATTAGAAAAATAAGGAATATATTCCTTATGGTATTGGATTGAAACGTTGGAAGGGAAATTGAATATTTTTATTAATTTCTTCTTTCGATCAAAAGTTAATAAAGTTCGTGTTATTTTTAATTAAATTTTGTCTCTTTCGTTTCGTGGGTTAAATTATTATTAATTCTCTCGATAATAAAGTTTTTTATATAATCCTTCTAGTATCTTTTCTCTTTCCGCTTCATTAAAGAATTTGTCCCAAAGGACATCATACTGCAGCGAAAATGACTTTTCCTTGCAAATGTAAAACTTTTGATTATATGAAAGTCATATTCGCCTTCCCTCGAATAAAATTCCATTGTACTCTTTGTCTCCGAATCTTTGAGCCTCCATTCAGACGGACCGTGTAGCGTTTCAGAGGTAATAGTTAGTAGTCCACCTTGCATATTTCATCAATGCCTTTAGTATCCTTTTGTGCTCCCGAATACATTTTCCCTTCCCTTCTTTCTTTCAAGCTTATCAAAAACGAAGAAGACGTTTGAACCACGTCCAAAATCATACGTTTATTTCACGATTGCAAACTATTTTCATCCGTAAATCGAAATTTGGAAATCGAGAAGATTTATTTATTTCCTCCGATCGTGCAAATAAAAAGAATACTTTTTTCTTTATCTTCTTCTTTTCTTCTTCAATTCTATCTTCTTAATTCAATTTTTTGCAAAATTTAAAAGTTCTTCTTTACCATTTTTTTAGAATCAGAATCGAACCATAGAAATAAAATATTCAAATGATCTGATTATTCCACAAATATATTTTCCACGACGAAGGAAAAATCTAATTATCGAATCCGGATCGATGAACTGCGATCTCGAATTTGACGAATTCGAAATTCGGCGATCAGAAAGTAATTCAATACAGATTGATCCGATTAGAATCGAGCTTTTGATTATTATATATATAACAGATCTCTTTCGAGGAATTAATAAACGAAGCTTGCAAGAAAAGATTCTGTCATTCTTCGATTAAATAATTCGTTCGTAAAAGTTCGATTCTATTCGCAACTTTTCATCAAAGTCTTGCCGCTTCATTTGCCTCAAAGTGTTTAAAAATGTAATAACACGGAAATACGAACAGGAAGTGGAAGAAGTTTCGGTTCACTTAGCTTCTTTGTAACATTAATTCAAGAGACTCAACAAAGAGACTGACGTAGAATCGTGTTATATCAACTCGACAATTTCATAATAACTATGATATACTCTATGATATTTTGCGAAATATTGTCTTTTCCTTGTTTATGAAAATTTACTATTTATATCTTGTATCTTATATGTATGAAACTTACGAAAGATATATCCATTTCTTTTTTATATCTTTGTTAATTTTTGATATAATTATTATTTATATATATATAATTATATAATATTTATATAATTATTATAATTTAATATAATTTTGATAAAATTTTTAATTTCAATCTTCCACTAAAAATTTACGCAAAAGGAAAAGAAAAAGACTTTCTATCAAGCGTACGTGTTACAATAGTATCATTCCAATTCTTCATTCTTTTCTTCTTCGATAATAATCAGTTAAATTTCAACATTTTCCCATCGGAAAATTTAGCGAGAAGGAAAATTTCGAAGGGTTATACCAAGCAGTTTCATTTCATTCAACATCTTAGAGCATTTACGCAAAATATTCAAGAAAAATAATAATAAAAATATAAAAATAATAAAAATAAAAATATTCAAGAAAATATTCAAGAGCAAATACTCAAAATATTCTCAACTCTCGATCCTCTAATTGATAAAACTCTAGAAATCTCTTTCGAGCGCATAGTAACCTCGTTCTCAGAGCGACATTATCAAAGGACCCACAACCATCGTGAAATCGGTAAAATTCAACGAAAGTTTTCACTTTTATCCGTCACGATCCGGTGATCCGGAATCTGCAACCTCTTTAATACGATTCAGTTTTTCTCCTCTTTGGCCTGTGTCCTTTGAAACGGTCGAGCAGGAAAGTCCATTTTCCTTCGTTTCGCCGTGTTTTTCACAGCCGGTTTTTGCCGATTCTCAATGCGACCCGACGAGGAAGAAAGCTCATCCTTCCGTGGAAACCGTGGACGAATGGAAAGCAGCGTATCGATTCTGATTTAATTCAGATATCTCGCAGATTCTCTTGCCCAGATTGCTCGATCGATGTTTTTTCTCGAGAGTTCGAATTTTATTTAATCGAAGAAAGGAGAATGAAACAAAGATTTCTTGATAATTCTGGTGGATGGTGAGACGAGAAAGATGAGATTGGAGAGTTTTAATTATTCGAATATTTAGCGGAAAATAAATGGATTTTTTTTTTTTTATAATTTTAATGCACTGTGAGATGAAATAAGATTTGAGAGATATTTTTAGTGGGAAAATTAGCGAGGTTAATTTTTCTATAAGAGATTTGAGAAATTTCTGGAATATCGTGGAGAGGAGAGAAAGATTCGAATAGTTGTTCGTTCCCTTGCAAAATCGTGCAAATTCCGGTGAAACGGAAGATTCTTGAGATATTATTGAGAGTCGAGAGGAGAAATATTTGAATAGTGTTTCGTTTCTTGAGATTGATTTCGGGTAATATTCGATCCTTCTTTTGCTTGCAAAATTTTGTGAAATTTCAAGTACGTATATTCTACGGTAAAAAAAGGAAAGGATATATTTCCGTTTGTTTTCGATGAAAATGACGTCAATTTAGATCCTATTAATAAATAAATATTCACGGTGAACCGTTAAGAAGTGATGTCATTATCAAAATTGCATTTCCTCGTAGCAACAAGCACGCAACAGTCTTAGAAACTGTCTCAAAGTTGAATTGTTCGTTGTAGTAGCTGTTCAACTGTATATTTATCTTAGAGAAGCTTAAGTGGAATTAAATGCATTGTACTTGAATTGTGAAGCTTCAAAACTTTGCCGAACATCCTCTCTGCACAACTTTGTTCAGAAAATCAAATACGCGATTAATTAATTTTTTTCAACGATACATCATATTTCTCTTATAAAATTTAAATGAAATAATCAAAAAAAAATTCTTATCCCAATTCCAATAACTTCTTTCTCTAATTTCCACCAAAAGAAAAAGAAAGAAAGAAAGAAAGAAAAAGAAAAAATAATGATATTCTAAAAATCATTCTATCTCCTCTATTTTTTTATGGGGAGGAACGGATTATCTTCACTTCCATTAATATTACGTCATATTCGTGTTTATTAGTTTGGCAAGATGCCTAACGGTCGATGATGATGCATCCCATAAATCTTGCTTCCAGAATCTTTTTGATGCAAAGTGGCCGTTCGGATCATTGGAGTTTAATCTGATTCGCGTTGATGAGTTATGTGCCTTCGTTTAATCCAGCAATGGCGTTTTAATCGTGAAACGAGATAAGAAGCGAGCAATTGCCCTTGATATTTACGTTTCATCCGCCATTATAGGACGATTGTTAAAAATCTCTTGGTATTCGAGGAAGTAAAAAAAAAAAATAATAATAATAATAATCTTTGGATGAATTGAAAAGGAAGATTCAAGTTAAAGAGGGTAGCAAATGATACGAATCTCGAATTGATCTCGATCTCGTGTGTATGTATGTGAAAAATTTCTCGTTTCGAATTTTCTTTGGTTCTTCCTCTTTGGAAGTATCAGATTCTTCTCTTTGAGAAAAATGTCGATATTTTGGTATACTTTTAGCCGAGATCCCCAGTGTTAATATTTACGTTCCTTATATTTCCCGATTCTAAAAGTGTTTCGCGAAAGCTTTCTCGAGTGCTTGCAAAATTTGTACAGGGATCGTGAAAATTTTATATTTATTTATTTATTTTTTGTTTTTTTCGGTGGAGTTAAACTTTGGCATAAATGTAGGAAAGAGCATCGTGGAAAACACGTTTAAATATTCTCTCGCAATTTGGATAATTAAACTGGAATACTATTTTGAATGAAAGTGAAAGAAAAAAGAAAAAAAAAAAAGAAAAGAAATTGAAAATATAATTACGATCGATTCTATCAAATAAATAAATGAATATTTATAATTTATAAAATTTTAACAAAAATAGATAGTATCTGATACTTTTATTTTTCAATTCTGTTCCAAATTATTTATTTTCCAAAGTCTGTTCCAATTCAACTTTTTTCCACCCTGTAAATCTTCGAGAAAAATCACGTTACGAGCACGAATACTTCCGAGAAACATCCACAAACGATATCTGATATCGTCTTGGCTATTCAAAACATCGATCCGTCAATGACGATTGATCGGTTCGCTCTTTTTAACTGGAATGATGGTGAATCGATGGAGGAAAAAAAACCTCGAAGCCAAGATCGAATAAATCAGGGAGAATCGTAAAGGTCGGACAGGAGCCGCGTTCTCTCACCATGTAAATCAACCCTCGACCCTCCTTTCCTTCTTTCTCTCTCGAGCAGTCCTTCACCCAAGAATAAACCAGCAGACGCCTTCGCGTTGCATACTGAATAGAATCGGGAAGAAGAAGTCTCGATTCGATTTTTATGAGAATTCCGTATCTCTCCTCTTACTCGTAATGAATGGAATCTGAATTCTGAAATCGTTGACTCGTACCACTGGCGTCGTCCCTTAAACGAAGTTTTACCCCTTCGGTTCGGGCGAAGAAAATTGTTTTATTCACTTGGAACAAATTTTAATCAGATACTCTGGATACTGTTTTGCAATGGTGAATTTTGAAATATTGATGAATTTTCATCAATATCGAATTGAAATTTCTCGAATATGTTAAAAGACGTGTATAAGGGATGCGAGTCGTGTTTGTAAGTCATTTATATTCGACGAGGATGCTTGTAAATGATGAATTACATTTAATCGTATTTTTATTCTTTTTGCATTTTGTTACGTAAATTTTACGATACACAGTTTCATAAATAATAATATATTATGAAACTTTTTGGTTGAGCTTGTGCACATTGAATCAGATTTGTAAGTGATTTATATTCAACGAAGATACTTATAAAGTGATGAATGACATTACTTTTTTTTTTACTGATATACTTTTATTTTATTTTACCTTGTTTTGTTTGTATTGTACAAAGTTGTTGTAAAAAGTTTGTGCAAAATGTGGACTGGTGTATAAAATCTTTATTCAAGATATAATTTTCTTTTCTTCGTTCATGAAAATAAACAGCACAATAAAAAATAATCATCCTCCAAACCGGATCACTTCTGAGACGTATTTTTAACAATGATTTATTTAATATCTACAATTCAGATATTCAGTTCAAAACCTATTCGATCAAAGATTTAAAATTAAGTATTATTAAATATTAGTAAAGTGACTTCTCTTCTCCTTTTCAAGGAAAAAAAATCAATTTCAATTTCCTCCTTAATATTTAATTTCTCTAAAATTTATCATTCCATCTATTATACCAATTACATTTTTCTAAAATTTATCATTCCATACAAATAATAACTAAATTCTCTCTTCAACGTTTCTTTGCAAAGTATTCAAATCGAATCTAGCCACCTTTGATAAAAAACTGTATCCTTATCTTACCGCGTTATCTAAATTTACAGAGGAAACAGTATCATTAATTATCTCGTCGGTATTCAAATCCCCTTCAAACGAAGGAACGAAAACAATTCTTCTGATCTTGTGTAATTTTTATCACGGATTTCCCTCTCGCAAAGGGGCTTCTATTTCATTCGACACTGGCAGTTTATAAGGGTTTTCAGCTTTACTTGGTAATGCAATTTCCTTGGACTATCCATTAGCGGAGTCAAAATTTCAACCCTTTTGAGCCAACTACCGCGCCTCCCCGTCAAGATGCAATCTCGATGCGGTTTTAATCTCGTTTATGCATTAGTCTCTCTGTGCCACGTTGGCACAGGGGCAGTGCTCTTTCAGCTTCTTTGTCTTTTATCTGTCAAAAAATAAAAGGGGGAGGATTTCTCGTGCTGCAGTCGCGATAAAAGTAAAAGTGTAGCGTTCTCCCTCGTTATTTCTTCTCTCTTCTCGATTCTTTCCTTTTTTCCTCCTTCTTTCTTTCTTGGATTTTTATTTCGATACATATATTTCCTTTTTTATGGATACTTAATTAACTCGAAATGCTATTCTCGGAAAGCATAGCGGGGCAGATAAAGCCGATGAAAGGAACTCTTTATTCTGGAAATAGATGGAAAATGTATAGGAATTATTTTTTTACAGGTTGCACTGCTTCTTCACTGCATTATTGATTTTCATAGCGTAATTTTATCTTGGAAACAGAGACGGGAATTTCCTACTAGATTTCTCTCGATTGAAATTTCTTATTTTTAGAATATTACTGTAGAAGATAACTGATCTTATGACAAAGTTTCGTTTCGATTCAAAATTAAATCAATCTATAAATAACGAATTGATGAACGCATCCCAAATTTACATCCATTTCTACAATTATTATCGCAAGAAAATTAATCAATCCGCGACATCGATGAAATGAAAAATAACACACGAGAGAATGGAACACGAGTAAAAGAATACCATAAGCAATTAAACCACCCTGAATCTCTACGATTATATCATCCAATATCCCGTCTCGATTGCATCGGATATAGCATCGCAGAGAGACTGTCTAGCCGTTCCACGGCCCTGGAACTATAGCACGCGGCTTACGTAACCGGTGCGGATCGAGTCTCTCGTATCTCGAGTTGATAAAACGCATCGAGGGCCGAGCTTCGATATTACGTTTCAGGGCCTCGATCGAAGGCTCGCCAAGGCCCTTCGAAACGGCCACGAAATTGCCGTGATCACGCGCGCACCGCTACCCGCGTAAATTGCGCTCCACGATCGATTTCCAACCGGTGCATCCGTTTCGTTCGTTCGCGGTCGGATTCGGAATGTGGGGAATGTGGCCAAAAATCGTCGAATCGGGAAGAGAATGTATCAATCTTCTGTTCACAGAGAGAGAGAGAGAGAGAGAGAGAGAGAGAGAGAGAGAGAGAGAGAGAGAGAGATGTTAATTCAAAGAAGGGAAAAGTTGCAGAATAGTTTGATAGAAATTTGACAGGAGTGTTAAACGATCCTCGAAGTTCGTTTCTTAGGGGGAAAGAGAGTTTGCCAAGTTCTGCCAAGTCGATTTTTTCGAGGGTATGAAATTTTTATGGCACGTCGAGTATTTTCCTTTCCTTTTGGTTTTATCGCGAAGGAATTTTATTTTTAGTAGTAGGGACAGTTTGATTGGTAAATTTACAAATGAATTTTTTATTTAGAAAGGATAATAGTCAGGATAATTTTCTATCTCCATTTGGAATCAATGAATAAAATAAACGGTCAGTCATAAAAATCTTCGTGCATCTTGTGGAAGTATAATTGATAAATTGTTATCAATAATAATAATAATTTATATGAAACATGAGTGTATAAACTATAATGGAAAAACCAATCCTTAAAATATTAAAATAATTTTGTTTAAATGTAATTTCTTAATGGTACAAACATAGTACAAAATTTTAAACTATAAAATAATTTCTATTGTAAATAATATTTTACGTGCAAACAATTAAAATTACATTTTTCTAAAATAAGGGAATTTTCGTGACTGACTGTACGATTTCAAACTTCTAAACGAGAGTGTACAAGCTTCGCTATAAATCATTTTAATCATCTCAAATCAACCATTGCAAATTAATTGCCAATTACGTCTAACGAAGGAATCAAAAGGACGCAGTTAACAATTAACTTCTGCTCAAACGAATAAATTCAACGAAACAATGCGATAATTCTTCTCTCGATGCAGGCAAATTTCGCATTCGTGTCTTTCGCATCGCGAGTGAACTCGATAATTTCCTGGAAATTAATTCCACGCTGTCGCCTTTATCGATAACAGGAAGAAAAGAGAAACGTGGAAGGTAAAGGGATGGGAAAGGAACGAAGAATAAGGATGAGGAAAAACGCATGAAACGCGATTTGTTTATTTGCTCGTCGAGACGATTTATTCGCATGGAATGTCTGATCGCGAAATTTCGACTCGAAGAAGAGGAGGGGAAAAAAAAGGAAGAGACATTGCGTGAGAAAGAGTTTCAATTGATTAATTATCTTCTCGTTATTCGAAGATACAGATTAAGGACTTTCTTGTTCGTGTTTTCTTTGGAAAAAAGAAAATTCGAAGTGATTAATTCAAAGGAATTTTGCTCGACGTTGGATTCCTTCGAGATTCAGATTGATGAATTTGTTTGGAAAAGGGTGATTTATTCTCTATCCTTTCTTTTCTTTTTTAAGAAGTTACGATTTTGTTGATTGAATTTTGTTTTGATAAACTTGAAACGAAGTTCGAGTTATTCGTCAATTGATAACATCGATAAATTGACAAGTAGAAAATTGTATATTATTAAATTTTTGTAATTTTTGTTCGCGATGGCTAATTTACAAACTTGATTAATCTCACAACTTATTTAATTATCGAACTTTACACTTTTAAAATGTGACATTTCTTTTTTTGCCACCTGTCATTCTGCAAAATATAATATAAACATCGATCAAATCGTTCCATCAATGACGAAGAATGATAATAATCACTGTCCATCCATTTATTAAAAAAAAAATCTTCGTTTCTCCACGAATCAAATCCACAAAATGTGCACAAAATGTTTAATTGTGAAAAAGTTGCATTGAACGCGGTCACAAATCACGATTCAAAGGGAGAAATTTATTTCGTGGAAATTCCATTCGAATTATGAGGAGGACTCATTACCAGCGTCATCGATTCGAAGGAGAACGATCTTCTGATGAATTTGCGCTGGGTATAACAATCGGCCATAGCGATAAAAGTAATTTAACCGATAATCGATAATCAATGACCGAACGGAGAACGTTTTTCGATGGTGGTGGTGAGAGAATGGCGAAGCGCGGAAGTGATGAATGACTACGTGTTCCAGGGGATAAATCGGCGAAACTTACCTCAGACATAGAGAGAGAGAGAGAGAAATTCCTCCATCGCTTAAATTTCGTGCGTGTTTCCGGGATAAACATCCACCGATTTAATCCACGTCGAAGCAATTTGCAACGAGCGTAATGGCACGCGCAATGAAATCTATTTTTTCTCGCGGAAGATAATGGAATCGTTGCTGGAAATCGACTGTGAAATTCGCACGAGCTCGTTTCTTCCTTCGTTCGTTCGTTGATCGAACGATCGACGCGTGGATAGGTACAGAGAAATGTTTGTTGTTCAGCTTGAAATCTCTTTTGTTGAAAAGAGATTGGATATTTTTTTTCTTTTTTTTTGTAATCTCAATTGTGATTACAAAGATTTATTTCTGTAGTTTGTGATTTAGTAGTCCTTTCATACACAAATAATTTCTTATGATTTATAATTTATTATGATTATTAGATTGTAAATTTTTATATAGAAGTTTTATGGGAAAAGAAATAAGATGGAGATTCGAGATTTATTCTTCAAATATCATGATATGTGCTATATTTTGGATATAATTTTGTATTTTTTTTTAAGTGTAATATGCATTCTTTAAGTTTTCGTTCCATTCCAATTTTGCATAGATGCACAAGTATCCGTAATCTAATTATATGATATTTTTAATTAAATTTTAAATTCGATTCAAACGTTCTCAAAGTGTTCGAAAAGTAAAAATAAATTTGAAAAATACATTATCCATCCTTTTTTTTCTTTTTTTTACCATTATAAAGCTTTTATAAAAATTTCGTACGATTAATAGTGAAAATTTTATTCTTCAATTTTGCATCCCTCTTTTCGAGAAGCTCCTATTCATTTTCGTTACAACGCGATATCATCGACAGAAGCTGCAAGCTTCGCAAATGCACGTGGTAAATGAATTTCACTCTAGCGGCGCGAAAATAACTCTATTAACTTTCTCAAACGAAAAAGCGTTTTACGATGTTGATTAACACTTGTGAGAATCGGGTCACCGGGGCAAAAATACGGAATATCCGCCATTCCCGAGCCGCATTTTTCTATACCTGTGTTGGAATCCAATAATTCTTAATTGGATCAAAGCAATAACGTGTTATGAGATATATCATCAGGCTAAACGAGTTCTTCCCTTATTGTCGACGAATCGACTTTATATTGCTTTTTTTATTTCTTTTAATAGACAAATGGAAAATTTTTTTTTCTCGAGATGCAACCGTAATTATTAAATTTATATTTAAAGATATTGTTATTTCAATCGAATTTTCACCTCGTTAAACGAATAAATTGATAAAATTGACTTTGTGTAAATATTATCGAAAAATAAAAATTTTCATTCTCGTATCATTTAATAATATTTTATCGATATTCTATCACATTCATAATAAATAGATATGTTTGTATTAAACCCAAATCGATATCCAAAATATATTCCAAAAAGTGCAATAAAATTCCATCCACTTACAAAATTATAAAATAAATACCGACATTATACCAAAAATTCTTCAAGAAGCTAAAAAAAGAAAAACTGATACATTTATTATCGGCTCTTGCGAAATTTTCCAGATTCACTGAATTTTTAAAACTCCCTGTGCAACAACGACGATACTTTCTTACCAACCTGGAAATGAAAATAATTTTCCATCCGACCTTCCGTATATCTTTCCACCAGTTGGTCTTAGGAACAGGATTCATAGCTGGAGACTTTAGACGTAGCAATAATTCTGCAGGCACGAGGAAGAGGAGTCCCAGTAGTAAAGGCGTAACTCAGGGCTGCCAGAATCAGTGGAACGAGTCACCGTTATATCGGGCAGAGACGATTCGAACGCGTTTTCAATGCATTTTCGACGAAAACACCGTGGACAGTTTGATGACACTCGATTTCTGACATGTCTGTCGTACAATGGGACACGCTTTGGAAGTGTTTTTTCGGCGATTGAACGATGGGATATAGTCTGCCGTGTGATTTTGACGTAAATTATGATGTCGATTTATAAAATAGGAGAATGGAATTATGCGCAATTAGAATGATATATTTTTTTCTTAATAATGAAAATTTTTTCTTAATAAATAAAATTCATTCATACATTTCAAATATTTATTTTTGGGCTGCATAATTAAATTGTTGTCGAGAAGAAATTTATACGATATTCATATTTGCAAATGAACTATTGAAGAAGAACAAAGAATTGTATCATTGCACGGTTGATATAAAAATTCGGTCAATTAGATTCTTCTATTGTTTATTTTCCTCCTCTCTTTCTATTTTTTATCCCACATTTTAATCGTATTCGAATTGATTGTCGAGGTACGAGTTTTTTTGAACTCTATAAAACAAAGAGGATCCTTCCGGTCCGTTGATTGAACAGATCCATTGAATTGATACGATACGCGGAAATTTTCGAGGTATTTCCTTTATCGTGTTTCGTTCCACCGTGTTTTGCCATCGTTTCGTCGGCTTTAATCCGTGTATGATTAATAAAGTTCCGTTATCCGGATTAATCGTGATGTTCCCTTTAAAGATAATATATAACTGACTTTGGAATAATATTTTATTCACATCAAGATTAACGCCAGGATCAAACTAGACTAGAAGTTTTGCGAAAACTTTTTAATCCTCTCTCTGCTCCGATATCGTCACTTTTCATCCCTTTATCCAAACACTATGTGTAAAGCATGATCTAAACAAAACTCGTGAAATATAAATATACAAATCATTCGAGATCCACCAAGCCATTATTTAAAACTAGATTTCAATATTTCTCGATTTTCCATAAATTCAAAAATTCTAACAAAAATATCGACACAAATCGTTTATTATCGTTAATTAATTAAGAGAAGGGGAGAAAACACGAGCTCGAGTTCCGTCACGTATTTATAGAACCCTCGTTGAAATCCTGGCCATCGCGTTATCCTCCATTGATCCATCCACCATCGTCATTAATACACCAGGACTAATAATCCAAGGCGGAAACGGTTGGCCGTAATCGAGATAATTAGCGTTGTTCGATCGTTGCATGGATCGTGGGAAAGAGCTCGCTTAATCCTCTGTCCGTGTTCGCCCGCTCGAATATCTTGCTCGATCGTGACACGCGTAACCGGTCGAATATATATTTGCTCCTTGCTTTTCCATACACGGCTTGCCGAGAGAATTGGCACGTACACACACTCGTCACGCTTGTTTTACGGTTCGATGTTTCGTTTTCTCCTGTTTATTCTCCTTCTCGTTGTGGATTAAACGGTTATTATGATTGTTGTTTGTTGTTGTTATTGTTGTTGTTCATGTCGTTCTGCAAATGCGAAGCGATAATTTATGATCTCGATTTTGCGAAACTTCGATGTTAAGCTTTTTGTAAGTAGTTTTGGATCGATAATAAAATTGATTGCGTAATCGATGGTATAATACAGTGTAGAAAACGATAGTTGGATTTGAAGATATTTTCACTCGATGAGAGTGAAAATTGCATGAGAAGTGAAATGATACTTAGTTTGATATAAATGTTAAACTTGCATCGTGTCTTGTGTCAATATTAAATTTTATTGAAATTGCAATTTTTGGTTTCGTTTATCGCGAGTGTTCAAAGAATCGAAAAACAATTAAAAATATATATTTCTCTTGCTATTGTAAATACGTATTTATCGTATACGTGTTTACAATCGATGATTTCGTATTGTGTCGCACGAACAAAATCTACAATACGATACGATCCCGATCCGATTCAATGGTTTTTAATTAAATTTCGAGTTTTACATTGGTTCGCGCCCGCCAAAAAAGATTAATTAATTGATTAATTAAGCGGTACGCTTTTCAATTACGTAATCACATTTCAATAAAACACCAGGGGGAAATTTTCCGCATTGGCGAATCGCGCTTCTTGCGAAAATATCGAGCATGCGAAACTTGTCGAAACGAAAATTCACAAGGCGATACTCTTCAAACGGTGCGGTCGATTTGGGTTAAAATATAGTCGATATTTTTAGGAGACGGTGAAGTTAATTAGAGCGTTAAACGCGAAAGTATCCATCGACTTCCACTTGTAATCTTTCATAATGAAATTTTTGTATCCACGCTCGTTATCGACACGGCTCGAATATTGATTACGTTCGTTTCGCGATTAATCAAATCTGTCGAACAAAAATTCAAACTTTTTCCTTCTTTTTTTTTTTTTCTATTTTAATCTTGTCTTATCGAGAATATTTTAATAGTGATATTATATTATTTATAAAATAAAATAATATAAACTGTATAATATTAGAATTTATATTCGTTTCGTTTGAAAATTCATTTTTATTATCGTGATTAATTTGATATCGTAATTAATGTTCTCGATAATATAATAGTAAATGTATTCGATGGATTCGATTTTATATGAAATTACCATCTAAATTGATAGATGTTTGTACTGTAAATTTAGAACAACTTTATCTCGATGAACTTGTGTTGATAACAGTACATGAATTTCATTATAATTCATCATATTTTTTATATTTTCATTTTGTTGACTAAAATAATGAAATTATAAATATATATATAATTATTATATTAATTATCAGAAACAGTATATACTTAGTTATTTTATAAGTATTTACTTACTTATAAAATCAAACTTATATAAAACTTGTAGAATTGATACCTCATATGTACTTCATATACATCATATTTCAATCATTTTTCACGTTATGAATTAATCTCATTACGTCAAAAAGCAAGCGTTAAAGACCTATATAAATATACGAGAATGAATGTGAATGGAATCAACGTGTCAGTCCATTCTGATTCGACAGGTTCATTTACTATTTTGCAACTTGATTTCCATGCGAACGTAACGGTGCAACTGTGGATCGTTCTCTGGTGAACGCGAGCCGACTATTAAATATTGTAACAGTTTCATCGCGATCGATCCACGCCTGCGAAATAATTGATCGTGTGTGTTGCACTTTCACGTGCTAATCCAATAACACGTCCACGACCTGCTTGCATCACGTCAAATTCCTTCTGATTGCTTCCTGTTCTGTTTACCGATGATAAATATCTGCCTGCATTTTTCGACCTCCTTCTCTTTAATTGGATTGGACTCGTAATGCTTTCAACATGCACTGTGATTCGCTCGCTTTAATTTGCTCGGATTGGAAATAAAATTCAACGGAATTTGAAATTCGTTGGAATCGTTGGAATTTTTGATGTGAATGAAAATTCTCTAATTTCTTTCGTTTTAGAAAGGAGGTTTCGGTTAAAATTAAATATCTCGATACTTTGAAAGTTTCGAAAATTTTTCATGTCGATATTTTGAAGAAATTTCGAGGACTTTAGATAGGATTAAGATCTCGAATTAATAATAAGGAAATGTATTGGAAGTTTAATTCTATCATATTCTAAAGAAAAATCTTTTCCTTCTCGACTTCGAACTGAATTGAAATTTTAGCATAAATCGATTTTTCACGATTCATCTCGATTCGTCTCGAACGAAATTTAATTAAATTGCGTCGATCTACTTATGTAGATGTTGAGATTAAGAGAAATAAGATCTTTACATTAATTTTTCTTCTTCTTCTTATAAAGTATTTCAATTAATTAGTTTAATTAATTCGAAATTTCTGGTGAAAAGAAAATGTGAAACAAAGATTGAACGAATTAAATACAGAGCGAAAATAAGGGTGGATTCATTAAGGTGTATAACAGCGTTTATTAAAGCTTATTTTTATGAATAATATAATATAATAGCATCAGAAATTCTCTACTCGATTTTTATTTTATGCATCATTATGCTAAACGTATTAAATCAAGCTTTCGAGAAGTTTTTATGGTTATGGAATCACGATTAATGAACCATTTAATCCAACTTATGTTTCAGTTTGTTAACATTTAATCGGAGTTTACGAAACTTTAAAGGAACGTTTCGTCTCGTATAAAAAGACGACTATTTTTATATTTAATTTACGTTACGATAAATTTGAATGGTACGTGTTGCAATTGCAGATCTTTTTGTGATTCTTATCTTTTGTTAGAATTTAGTTAAAACTTCTTTGAAATCTCTTAGTTTTTATAAATGTGAGATTTTTCAAGGGACATTCATTAATTTTACACGTGAAATATTTCTCCTATTGTTTCGAATTACAAGGAAATTGTTTTTTCTTGAAAACACAGTGAAAATATTTTCCCCGTGGAAAAATCGAATGAATACAATTCTTCTTATTCTTCTTCATTCTACTTCTTTTTTTAACTTTTTTTCTAAGAGTAATTATTTAACAAACACAATCATATTTCAATCCTATTTCCCATATTCTTTTCAATATCAATCTTTCCAATCATTGAATATCTCTCCAAATTATCTATTTTTAAAAAATTCCAACTTCTTAGCCATTACTCCATGAATTCATCAAAAATCATTTGTATATTTCCATCAAATTTTTACTCCATCTAAATGATAAAAAAAAATTCAATCAAAATATCTAAAACGAATTTCCAAAAAAGAAAAATGTACGTTCAAAACGTACAACATCTTTTTACCATTAAAAACTCCATCTTTATTCTCTATATAATCCAACAATTCAACTACATATAATAAATTATCCAATCACAGTCTATAAAAATCATCAAAAAAAAAAAAATACGTTCAAGTATCAACCATCCTTATTCCTTTCACCGATCAACCATTTATCATTCGCCTATTCTTTAAACAATTGAAAAAAAAAAAAAAATCTCTATCCAGGTGCTTTCAACACCGAGCCAGTTAACGTTCACCGTACGACGACACACAGGGCATATTCTCGCCGCGGGGAACCTTGACACGCCGCGATAAACGCTTGCCCCCTCTCCTCGGCCGAAATATTACGAGCGAGCACGAGGCACGGAAACGAGTCGTCCGATTCATCGTGTCGGCTCGATCGGTGACGAGTTTCGACGAACGTTGCCGATCGCCGCGTATCTTCCCCCCTTTCCCTCCCCATTAGGACCACCGTTCGCCAAATAGGTGGCCAGTTTCGCGCGTGACACGCACCGGTGTCGACGTACGGTGTCGCGGTTGTCGCGCGATGCAGCTACGCCACTTCCGTTCCCGTCCAACCTGCACGGCCGCGTCGCGGAAATCGTCGTGACGCCTCTACGTGTGTGCCTCTTGTGCTCTCTCCGTCTCGTGATTGTCCACCGTACGGCCGATGATGGGATTTATTATGGGCTGCGCGTGCTTCAAAGCTGCCATCCTGTCGCATCTGTTTCAAGGTTGGTGATTGAATGATTATTAAACGCGTATATCGTTTTGTGGAGGAGTTTTCAATGGCGTGGGTTACGTTAAGTTAGGTTAGGTTCGATTCGTGAGCTTTCGGCGTGCAGGTTTTTTACTTTTTTTGATCGAGTGATTGAGATTGATATACGAGATATATTTTTTTTTGGTAGATTTTTTTTTAGAAGGAATTTTCGATGGAATGTTTTGATAGCAGCGTAAAAAATTTAGAACAATGTTCGTACATTTGAGATCTGTTCTGTTGATTTGTAATGAAATATTAATGTACTTCGTTTCGATTATAATATAAGTTTTTTTTAGAGGTAGATTCTTTAATACTTTTCAATGTGTATTAACGCTTAAACGCTCGGTTATTTATTTTTCATCGGATAATAATTTACAAATTTAAGATATTGTTGAAAATTTACGATATACTCATTTGATAAAAATACAGATTTAGAAAGCGTATAATATTGCAGATATAAAAATGTAATGCCGAGCATTTAGCGATAATTGAAAAACATGAAACAATTCTTTATAGAGTAGATTATGAGCTATTATATCTAATGCGTAATACGCGTAATTTTAAGCGATCATCGAACCGTTTCGTATGTTTTGTTTATACGAATAAGTAAGTGGTTTGTTGTGACGAAGCGAGACTCTGACTCATTCTTGGAACCTGTTGATTTGGAAACATCACACGGTCGGTAGTGGTTTTCCAGGAAATTTCTATTGACAGGTCAAAACAAGTTTATATACGCAGTTCGAAATATGTATCGAGGAAAATTTTTTAAATCGAGATTCGATTAAGAATTGATAATTTTAGGATATAGAAAAATCTTATATATCATATTCTAAATATAAAATACAATTTTTTAAAGTTTCAAATTTTGAAACTTATTTTTTAAATATAAAATATTCATATTGATCAAAATGTATATATTATTTGATATAAAATAATTATTAAAAGTAATATAATTTATCAATCGTTGGTTAGTTTTATCATGAGAACTATATAATAACGGATGAAATTAATATGATAATCATATAAGTAAGTAGTAGAACCGGAAACGTTTTGGAATTCAAATGCTAGTTGAAAGTATACCTACATACTTCTATAAGTAAGCTTTCAACTGTAATGAATTCCTCGATTAAAAAAGTAACTAACTAAAATTTTTATAACATACTTATAAATTTTTTAATACGATTAATAAAACAATTTCCAATTCATCATCTTTTCCATCAATTTCCATAATAGTATCATCAATAATCAGAGAATCAATTTCCATATTATCGATATTCATGATAATGAATACATATTTGGAAAATCTATATCTGGCTAATTTATATTCTATTACAATTCTGTTTATATAAGAAATTTGATCTCGCTAAATTTTCCACGATATTTGTTTTCAAATAAAATTCATGTTTTTTTATAAAGTTAAAAAAATATATTTGTAATATTTTCGGTTAAAAAAATTACATAAAGTTTATTGCAATAATTAAATCGGTTATAAATTATACCTGAATTTTACCTCGTCAATTTTTTATTATTCAAATATTTATTTTGAAAAAAAAATTATATGAATGTTTACGAATCACATTCACTTCCTAAGTGATTAAATAAACTATAAATCATTTATCGATTTTTTATAAAAAATCGATAAATACACTCAGTTTGAACGATAAAGAAAACTTATATGTTTCAATTTTTATCTTTGAAATTGTAAAAAATAGAAAGACGAATAAAAACATGCGCAGATATCAATTCTTCGATCGACATACAAAAATTATAGATAAACTTGTCACAATTTTGAGGAAACTTTCCAATTTAATGAGAGTTAAAAGAAGAAGAAGAATGATATTATAAGTTATTAACAAGAAAAAATAGAATTTTAAAAGATTGACAAGTTAACATTTATATCTTTTTTATGTCTTCATATCTACGTGTATAATAAGTATAATAAGAGTAGTTTTGCGAAACATTTGTATTTCCTTTTAAATCATATCACACGAGTTTATCGAGTAATAATACTGCAAGAGGAAAAATACACGTAGAAGTACAATTTTTTAAACGCTAGAATTATCAACCTGTAACACTTAAATATCTATTTTATATACAAATGGTCGTAATTAAACTGATATCATGAAAAAACTTAACATTAATATAATTACATCATTATCTTAATAAAATACAATATCAATTTTATTAAAAATATTTTCATATTCTCGATGATCAATGAAACAAAATACATAAAATTCACTTTGATGAATTCGATTGTTCCAGTGTTAAGATTTATCATTGCTCGAATTAAGCGATAGACTAATTTTGATTTCGTACTATCGACACCGATCGATTTATAGATATGTCGAAGTTAATCGAACTCTTAGCTCGTATGCAAATTATCAAAGCTCGAAATAACGTCGTATTTTGAAGCGCCGTCACTGGCAGAAAGTCCGTGATTTCGTTCCATTCAGAAGCTTTTTTCGTTTAAAATTTCGAAATTTAAGAAATATTGGAGAATTTTAGTATATTCGTTTCTCTATAATTTTCTTATTTTCGCTATTGACAAATTCTTGACAAATTCAAAATTAATCGAATTTAATTGAAATTACATATCTAAAACTTAAAAAAAATATTTCCATCTAGATTTTTAGATCTTTTTTAGATCTTTCGATGAAAAAATTTAATATTAGAATCTATACATATACCTTCTTTTATATAATCTTTTATATTAATCTTCTTTACTTGTAAGCTACAATGTCGTGTTTTCCGATTAGAATTTCGCGTGATATTCTTTCATTTCGAATTATATGGTCATACATCCGGCTCGATAATCGTATCCGCTAAATCGTAAAGTAGATTAAACGGAAAATTTTAATTATTAAATTCCGAAAAAAAAAATCAAAACTATTCTAATTTCGAGACGTCGAGAATAGAATCTAACCGTTGAATAAAAATCTCGATAAAAAGTAGTTGTCATAAAGTGCCTCTGTAAATATCTGAAATAAATCGAGCAGCTTGAAATTTTTCTTTGATACGCACGACTTCTCGTTTCCATATTTCTTCGTGCATAAGTTTTCTCCATAATCTGGGAGGAACGACACGCACAAAATTGAAAGAAGAAATATCTACTCTCTTTAATTGAAAAGATTTAATTTCTCAAGCTTCTCGATTACATTCATCATATCGTTTATTATACCACGATCGTGGTATAATAGAAATAATAAATAACGACAGGGTGGAAATTAATTTCTTCGGCTTATTTGAAAAGTTGGGGAGGCGCGTTATTTTACGAGAGTGATCTAAATTTTAAAGTAACCACCCAGGCTAAAACTGCAACCCTTGTGAAACTTTCTCGTGTATACTCCGTCTTTCTTCTCCTTTACTCTCCTTCTCGAAACTGTTTCCTCGCGAGCGGGTGGATCGATATCGAAACATATCAATTTGATGAGTACTCTCGAACGTTCTAAAATACAAACGTTCAAGGGAATTCTTGTTTCTGAAATCTGAAATTTTCTTCCCTTTGAAATTCTTTCTATTGATTAATTTTTTGAAATATATTGGAAATAAGTATATGGAATTTCCTTCTATTTCTTTTTTCTCGTATTTGGAAATTCTTTTAAATTTTATAAATTTTAAAAATATAGAATTTTGAATATTTGATGTTCCTCTCCCTTTCTATTCTTTTTTTTCTTAACTTAATCTTCTCTTTTGCTCAATTCTTTTGTTTGATTGATTTAATTCAGTCACTTATTCAATACTTAAGATTCGATTAAAGATATTACAAAAAACGATCTTGGATAAGATATCGATAAGATACCGACAAATAGTGTTAAACATTAATCTTTCAACGTAGATAATGCACTTGGATTTTACCTAAACAGTTTCATCTCCTTGCTACTTTCATCATTCCTATATGCATTATCAATTATATTTCATTCATTTCGATCTTATTCATTCCACACTTCGAAATTAATTTATTATAACGAATCGAAGGATTCAGTGAATCAAATTTTTCATCCAAATCCAACTATCATTAAATTTGAAAAAAAAAACATCTTTAAATTTTTCTATTTCTTTCCAAAACCAATGAGTTAAAGAATTAAAATTCAAAACATCCCTCCGCAATTCGCGACATATCTCCTTCTTATTCTTCCTTCTTACAAAATTTCCTCGCCTTCCAACCAAACCGCTTCTCCAAAATTTATGGCACGTAGAAATTTCGATTCGACCACAGCACGACCACCACCACCATCCACTTCCAACCGACCGGCACATATTTCACTCCGCGTAACACAATCGTCCCATGCGACTCGCGTGACTCCTCTTTCAACAATTCATTCTTCCCTCCCTCCCCGTTCATGGTGGAGTGGTATCCTCGTCGGATACCACTTTGGAAAGTCGATGTTGCGTGCCGTTTCGCGCTGGAAACGCGCAACCCACGGTTGGAAAAACAACATCTTTACACGACTTTGTACTTCACGTGGCCGGTCACGGGAGTAGGTAATTAGAGTTGCGCGTTAATTTATGCAAAGCCGAGTGGAGCACGACGGAGGAGGAGGCGAATAATCGGGTTGGCAAGGTCCCGAGGTTTGTACCTTCGTTTTCCTTTGTTGGACGAAACTGCTCGATGGAATCTCCCTCGGGAAACTTTTATCTCTGCTCGAAATAAGTAGTTGGTTACTTATTCAGACGACCTAATCGGATGGCGAGATATATGTATATATAGTACTTTGACGTAATTGCGTGAGTTTTTTCTTTTTTTTCGATCGAATGAAAACTTCGAGAAATATTACGACTCCGAGTTTTGACTGAAAAACGTAGAATAATCGTATAGTGTTATTTTACACACGATTTTGAAATTAAGAAATTATTGGATAATCAAAGTGCGTTTTCAAGTCGAGAAATTTTTCAATTAATTCTGATTATAGGGTAACGAGGCGTGTAAAGAATCTATTTTATTATCGACGATTTATTTATAGTTGTAGTAATTTTTATAGTAGTTGTAGCATTCTCACTCATTAGAAGTTTATTAATACGTTCTAGATGAGCAACGATATGCGTCATTTCCTATTTTATATCGCGAACTTTTCCAATAAAATATGAAATTTAGAAAAAAAGTTTTCCAATATGTATCTAGCTTTTAATTTGCAATCACGTTCAATATAAATATTGTCATTCGTGTTCATTTTACATTTCGTTGCATCGTTGTCGTTGTACTTATTTATTTTTATATTTATCGAAAATCTACCTCTTTCGATTTTTGTGCCTCGAATTGTTATGTTCAAATAAATTATTACCAATATGAAATGATCAAAGTTATATTCATTTTGTTTGGTCACGATTAAATTTATTCGAAACTCGTTTACTCTTACGAAGAAAACCATTTTTCCAAAGTGTTCAGTCTTTTTTTTTTTCTTCCCCTATTATAGAAGGGACACGGTGCGTTTGTCTCGGCTACTTGTCTTAATATTTAACTTCCTCTACGGTCGTTTCACGGGTGTATTCACGCATAACTCACGGAGATCATTATTCAGACGACGCGGTTACGCCTAATTTGCTTACAAAGAAAACCATAGGCTAAACTAATCCGTGGCTGCTTACTATGCACGCCACGATAGCCGCGCTCCAACGCACGCACAATAACGCCTGGAAGTGGCTGCTTGGCCCACGTGAAAAAGTGTTTTTTCGCACGTTAGAACGATGAAATGTTTATCAATTTCACGAAAATCAAGTTTCTTTTTTTACGACTTTTTTATTTTATCTTTATTTTATTTTATTTATTTTATTATCTTATAGGATTTCGCGTAAAGATTTCATTTCTTTTTTATTTCGAGACTTTCTTTTTTTATTTTGAAATAAAAATTTAATTCAATCTTGAAATTGGCATGAAATCAAGAGATGACAGCTACAAACTTTTTGTTGAATTTGTAATATTGTAAAACTTGAAATTACGATTAGATTGAAAAATCATTGCAAAAATCAATTCACGAAAAGATAAATACGATTTTGTTTGTAAAATATCACAGTTATTTTATTAGGATCTATTATAAAAATACCTTTACATATATATTTTTTTAGAAAATTATACATATAGAATAAAATTACGACTAGATTGGAATCATTGCAAAATTCAATAATACGTTCTTTTCAAATCTCACGTATTTCCGATATTAAATTCATCTTATATCCATTTCCATGATCCAAATGCAATTTAAAATCAGGAAAGAAAAATTCTTCAACGTGATATTTATTTATTCTTGCATCGATTCCCTCGTCTAGGGGGGAAAAAAAAGAAGAAAAAAAAAGAAATACTACAGGCATAAAGAGAAATACACGATCTGTTGTAGGATGTTGAACCACGAAAAAAGTTCCATTTGGAAATATTACCGGTACTAAAAAGAGCATTTCTCCCTTTTTCATCGTAGAACGAATAATACAACGCGATATTTTTATTTTCCAAACGTATATATATTCTCCGTCCAACGAAAAATTTGGCCAAAGGTGAATTTTTCCCCCTGAATTACCACTCTTTCCGAGGAAATCGACGAAAAAAAAAAGAAAAGAAGAAGAAGAAAGAGGGAAAAAACGATTGATCGAATATTTCTGAACGAATAATGGCCGCAAACAATACGACACGAAAGGTGCTTTCGCATTGTATGTTGGACCTGTTCTAGGTTTTCGTGTATGCGCTTGCGGCGCATTCAATCGTGCGACGACAGCATGACCAATGGATTTTATTCGCACGGAATGGATGAAAATAAAGGTATCGCGTGTCGATACGAAAAATGGAGGATTTTTTTTTGAACTTGATGGAAATAAATTTGGAATGTGACGATTTGAATGAGATTCATGGTATTATGGAAATATTATTATTAATAATGAACAATATATTGTGAATTAAACAGAGAAGAGTAGTATTATTATTTTTATATATTTCATAATAAATTCAATGCTTTCCAATATAACAATATTTGTACGTATCGAAGTCGTCTTAAATGCGGATACAATAGCGTTTCAATAAATACTTCTCGATTGGAATACTGTCTAAAAATAATAACATCAGCTTCTATATTTATTCTCAATAAGATAAATATCCGGTATTATCATATAATCACAATTAAAAAATATAGATCTAAAATAGGGATAATCCTTCGCCAAATTTTCTTTTAAATAATATTCAAATATTAAAACAATTTAAAATCATCTTCAAAAAAAAAAAGAATACATTTTAATATCTTTCAACGAAAAAAAAAAAAGAGAGAGAGAAAAGAATCTTTGTTTCGTTCGCCACTAATTAACAGCGCGAAACAAGCAAGGACGTAGCAACCCCTATCCCCAAAACTCGCCCACAATTCAATCGTTCCGCGACAAACGTAACCCGCATGGAACGAAAAAAGAAAAATCAGAATACTGGAAACAATCGTGACGCTGGTACAGCGGTATATATGTATATAATTCCAGGTTTATTCTTTTCCTCGAAACAGAAAATCAGCACCACCTCGTTACTCGTTCGAAAGCCGCGCGAAAGACTTCGTCTTCTTCGCATCGTACCCCGCCCCGCCGCTCATTAATGGAATATTCGACGGTGGTAATTAATTCCGCTGGCGGATCGTCGATAACAATGGCCGCTCGGATAAAGTCCGCTCGTTAATTGAAATTTTAAAGAGGACATCGACTCGCAATCCTCCCTCGCGGGGGTTGAAAGATGGCGCTGGCGGTGTTTTGATGCGCCACGCACACGCCGCGAAAAATACCGCGAGAAAATCGAATCGGCCTCGAGATGAAGGGTGTTCGAGAGAAAAAATTGTTCGCGTCACGAATAGCAGGAGAGGAATGAATTATTAAGCATTGAGCATGTTGCGGTGGTGTGAAAATGTGTAATGATTTTCCAGTTTTCTATCCATCTTTTAATGATGAAGATTTTATTTGGATTCTTAACTGTTCTGGATAATTGTTTTTTTTTTTTGATGTATGATATTTATTTTAATTTATATTTCGAAGGATAAAGAAAAAAATTTGTGATTGAAGATTGTAGAAAGTTAATTCCTCGACAGGGGATGAGATTGGTTGAAAATGAACTAAGAGATGTTGCGGAATTAATTTAAAGTTTGTAGAATTGGATTTCTTGAATTTGTGTTTATTTGTATATATATATATATATAAAGCTGAGAATAAAAGAAGGATTTTTTAATTTCGAAAGAAAGAAGTTTCAATCTGGAGATTAAAAGTTTAAATATGTTAAATATATTTGATAAATATATTTGAATCGTAAATAGTAGAGAAATTATCGAGGTATAAGATAGCTATTCTCTGTCGTTAATTTCTTTCTTTCTTTTTTGATCGAGTAAAAATTAATAATATAATTGAAATAAATATAATAGAATATATCTCGTTAATATTTATAATATATTTTATATTCCAACGTTTTCCAATTTATTCAATTATATGTATTTCATTTCACACATATCACACGTGTCACGATAATACGTTTCACATGTCGTATTTAATTCATTCGAATATAACAATTTTAATTACAATATCTTACATGAAACTTTACATTTTATTCACAAAAATAAACCCATCGAAAATCATTTTCTATTTTATATAAATATAAACACATTTATATTGTGTTTATATTTATACACATGATATATCGTTTAAGCGCAATTCTCACGTAAAATTCTTCCCCTTTCTTTCTCTTCTTCATTAACCCGGTAACGCGTAGGCTTTCGTGGAAACGACTAATCAACGCCCTACATCTTAATCGAACGAATGTGTTTGTGTGATTCTCCCTTTCGTTCTCCACTTTCCTTGTCTTTTCTCTCTCTCCTTCTCTCTTTTTTATCGACTTTCCTCCGTGTTGTTTTCCACAACGATGGATATACCTACAAGAAATTGTTGTTCAATACTTTCTAAAGATAGCACGTCCGTGACGTAAATATTCCATTCTTTAATGCATGAAAGTTACATGCTTTAACTCCATTGTCTATTAATCGGATTCGTATATGTTTGGTTTATAGATATTAAAGAATTTTTAAAAGCTTGACTAATAATGATTTATTGCATATTTTTTAATAATACTGATTTCTAATTTTTTAACGTTTATGTAATTTTTTTTGTTTCAGGTATGTATCAATGCATGAATCAAGTTAATTGGTGTTGGCGGTGTGAATTAATAAAACGAAATCATTAATTTTCACGTAAGTCTGAATTTCCTTTTTTTCTTAGTATCAGAAGTATTATTTTTTTAATACGAATGTCATAAGAATTGGTTAATTAATATTTAACTTATCAATCGTCAAGTTAATATCATTAAAATATTACCAGAGCAATACTCGTACATCAATGATTATTAATACGTTTAACTTTTATATCGTTAGATTCATCATGTTTTTATTCACCGATTTAACTATGTTAAACTGTGATTTATGTTATGACTGTTATCAGTATCAATGACAGTGATAATGAACAATGTTGCAATTTATTATCGCTATGAGAGATAAGATTCCTACGCGTTCTTCACAAAAATAAAACTGTTCGTGATTCGCCATTTTTCGCGAGACGCGAGACCTAAACACAAACGATTATCTACATCGTCTTAACAATTCTTAATTGCTCGTTTAATCTTTGCTAATTGCCATCTCGTTTCGTTTTCTTTCTTCTACTGGAATTCGTGCAAAATTTATTTTATCTCTTTTATAATAATAAAAAAAAAAAAAATACGTAAAAATAAACAAAGAAATCAAGATGGAAAATAATTGAAAAGATTAGATCCGTTATTTTTATTAGACGTTATTTCGCCAGACAATTTTACGACAGATATAGATCCCGCCTTCTTACATTTTACAATTGATGATTAAATGGTTTTTATTTTATAAATTTTCCAATAACACGCGAATATGATATAAACAGACGTTGAATATAGTTTCATGACAGGCATAAAAATCACACATCACGAGGAATCATAAAGCTTACGGAGCAAGATCTCGATGATATCGATCCGGTCTGTTTTCTTTTTTTCCCTCCTGACCGTTGCACATTGCAGCTCGTTGCCATCTAGTGGAAAGTTTGTCGTATACTGGACACACGATCGATGAAGTTTTATCCGATGATGCTATATTATTTCAATGGAGTAGCTGTTTTTAGTTTATTTTTTAATTAAGATCATTTTACAATTTTTATTTTTCATTTGAATGAAAACCGAATGAGAAAATATGATATAATAAAACATATATTTTGAACTTTCCGCCAAAAAGTAGAACAGTTGATAAATCCTTACCGATGGTCGGTAAAGCATTTTCCCCTAACTGGTGATGTTGGTGATTTTCGTAGTTGGAAAGTAACGCCATCTCATGATGGCAAATATGCTCGTACTATTGTTATAAGTCAGAATAAATGATTCAGTGTAAATGCATTGTGTTGAAAAATCGATTTAGTTGAAGTTTCTTGGATGGTTCTACAAAAATTTAGGGAAAACTCTGTTACCATATTGCGATAAAATAGATTTTGTCGAGTAGAAAATATTCCTAGAAAAGGGTAGAAAGAGTTATCGTGTACATATGGTTTGTAGTTAAAAGTTAGTATCTTTTTTTCGTAAAATTTAAAATGTATGATCAATATTCATCAAATTTCAAATTTTATTTCTTGATATTAATGAAGATTAAATTAATCAGCAAAAAAAAAAAATAGAAATTTTTTCATAATTCAAATTATCATAATTAAAAAATTTCTTTAATTATTCTTTATTTAATTATCACATTTAAAATTCTTTAAAAAATTATAAGGGTTTTTTTGAGGTTTTTATAAGGGTTTTCAAGTTATTTTTTTGCGTTTTTTTTTTTACACTCAAATGTAATAATCGATTCTTTTGAATTTTCAATGATATTAGATTACCTGACACAGACAAAATTACCTTTATTAATCTATCATTTTTCTACGTGGATGTCATTCTTTGTTTGTAACCTAGAATCATTATTCTTCTTTTGTTGTTATTATAATGTTGAAACTGCTTTTTTCGCGTAAATTACTAGCTTGATATAACAACTTATTTAAAACATGGAACATATTTTGATTAAAGAATCAAACGTGTCAAATGTAGTTCGTTTAATGAAAGGATTTCAAGCTTGTAATTTTATTATTGCAAAGTTGAAAGAACGAATCACGTTTTATAAATTTACCTTATAGTTAAATTAGATTTTTATTTGATAAATGAAACTAATCTTCTATCGCGTTTAAAATTACGTGTAAAATTTCAAATTATTATTTTAACGTCGTAATAAAAAATTCAGGATTCATAAAATTTTTCGTCTCGATGCTCTTTCATTCAACGCGTTCTCTTATCTCTTTCAAAATATTAAAAGCGACGTGTCCAATGTAACCATCATTTTTCAGCTTTAAAAAAATTACTTATACATTTCGCTTTTTAACAATACAATAAAAGAAGAAATAAAAAAAACATTTCGAATAACGAAGAGAGAAAAGCAAGAACAGTCCAAGATGCTAACAGTTGAAGCACCAATTGAAAGATTCCCCCGACACGTTCTCGCTTTCCTTCTTTCCGGGAAACCGGAAAGGGAGAGCAAGAGAAAAAAAATCCATAAATTCGACACGGAAACCGTGTTTCCTCCCTCCAACGTTCCCATGGATTCACTTCCGGGGAAAGCGCGCGCGAATTCGTTGAAAATGCACACGTTTCCGCTCTTTCTACGAAAATGCTACGATCTCTCTTTCGCTATCACGATCCACCCCTTCAGCAATTTCGAACGCGATAACGTAAGAGGGAATCCAGTTTCGCCTCTTCTTGAACCGTCTGCACGGATTCTGCAGACGACTCCGCTCTCCCTCTCTCTCTCTCTCTCTTTCTCTTTCTCTGTATTGACTTCCCAGAAGCGAAACCGATGACCTAATTCCCTGCAGATTCACCCATCGCTTCCTTCGGTTTCGAATTATTTATCAGCGCATCCGGTACAATCGGTTTAACTGTGCCTCTGGTCTGATACTCTCCCTCTCGAGAACTCGATTCTCCCTCGGTTCGTTTCCCTTTGACTGAACGTGGCCACGGTCCTCCTCTCTTTCCATGAATCGAATCAAAAATAGCTTCGATTCGAGAATTTTTATCCCAGAATCGATATTGGTTTAGTAATGTGTCCATTGCGACTTGGAATAATCTCTTCTTGGACTTTCCACGATTTTTCATACCGATTTTAAGGGTGATATATAGAAATGTAAAGGATGATAACGCGAAAGATAATTTATGATGGATTTTAATAGATATTGTATTATAGATGTTTTCTAGTGAGAAACATTTTCTGTCGAAATAAATAATGTAATAACCTCCGTTATGAATGGATTAATTTTGACAGAATTTCAATGAATAAAATAATTAATAGTGCCAAGGTGATGATAGTTTTTCAATTATCACAAATCTGAAGCTAATCTTCACCCTTTCGTCCAGATTTTCCCTCGGATGGAGGTCGGATTCGAAGTTTTGCAAGGATTCCTCAACCTCGTTCCGATTACGAGGCGATCAGGGCCCGGTTTACAAACTCTCTTGCATCTCTTCAATCCACGCGGCTGCAGACGGCTCGCGTCAAAAGCAGGCTCCCGCACTCCGTTATATCGTAATTTTCTGAAATGCCTCGCGGTCACCGAGATATCCTGCCGGGATTTGTCCTTAACCCACATCGACGGATGACGTATGAATCAAGCATGTCTAACCTCTGAATTGTGGCCGCAATAATAGGCCTCCGCGTTGCTTTGTGTCCCTGGCTGGCGGAAGTACGCGCAAGATACTCGCGTACTGTCAATCGCTTGGCGTTATTTTAGTCATCGGCCACTTTCCATTTTTTTTTTTTTTTTTTTTTTAATTCAAATTCAAAGAGCAAAGAGGCGCTGAATCAATCGCCACGTTCGATGTTCCATTTTATTTATTTATTTATTTTTTCTTTTTAACGATTGAATCCTGAATTCTTCTAATTTTAAGTTGATTCTTGAGAGAATTTTTTTCCGTTATATATAATTTTTTCGTATAACTTTTTAACTCGTATCTCCTTTCCTCCCTCGCCGTGGCTTTGATTTAGATTTTTCAAGGTTTCAAGGCAGAAATGTGGGTGTTGATGGTTACCACTGCTTTGTATTTTAGCTGGAAGCGATTGGAAACGCTTAGGCTATTGTGTTCGAAACGAGAATCTCTCTCTCTCTCTCTCTCTCTCTCTCTCTCTCTCTCTCTCTCTCTCTCTCTCTCTGCCCCCGTGACGAGAATTGTTCAAGGTGGAGAGAATATAGTTGCCTCGTCTTTGTTCCTTCGTAATTATGCGTTTCTCGAATAATTTTTCCTCTTCTTTAATTGTTCGGCTCAAGAATATAGCTTCAAACCTTCGACGATTCTTTCCAATGTTACACTTTTTTTCTTTTATCATTCATACACAATTTGTGAATAACGATTGCACAATTTCTTTTCAGTGTTTCTATTCTTCTTTGCACACACACACACACACATACATTCGTAATTAACAAATCGTAATTAACAAACGTAATAATTACAAGATTTAACTTAAAAAGAATCTTTTCAACGTTCTTCTTCCAATTCTTCGTTTTACGCGTTTTCTTTACACGACTCCTTTATTATCATTCACATATTCGTGAAAAATAACAAGATTGTAAAATTTAGATTAGAGACGCCATTCGTTAAATTTCCACGCCCACAAATAAACGTCCCATTTGCCAGATAATCGCTCTTTTCTAATATTACTGGATCCTACACGCAGAAACAACCCTTTCAACGCGTTTCTAATTTCATTCCCGCGTCGTTCTCGCTAATAGAACGAGACCACGGCCATAATAAATTCTCTTTAACGAGTATCCATCCACGATATCTCCCACGAAACTCGCCCCCTCCTCTTCTGTCTCGTTACTCGGCTCAACCGTTAGATTTACCAGACCTTTTACAAATGACAGTATCATCACTCGTTACTCGATGGATAATTTTTCACTTTAATCGAATTCGCCTGTATTTCCATCTCGGTCTTCTTTCTTATTTTCTTTCTTTTTTCGTGGGAGAATATTCGCGAGAGAAAAAGAGAGAGGAAAAGATGAAATAATTCGTTTTCGCTCGGGCAGTCGTATCGACCCGGACGAAATGACAAAGCAAATCTTCCGAGCAACGAGGTAACGACACGAGCGTGATAAACCGAGAATTTTATTCTCCTTCTTCTTAATAGAAATTTTTAAAAATTCCTTCTGTTCTTTTGTTTCTTCGTGTTTGTAAATTTTGCTTCGTGGAAAATATCGATAGACGAGAATTATATTGAAATGATCGTCAGTCAGAGATTAACTTTTGCATTTTAATTTTTATTTGAGGTTTGTGGAATTCTCGTTTATATATATATATTATTTACTAAACTGCGAATGTTTATGCATTTATGCAAGATTGAAATGTATAAAATCTACAAACTATATTACATGGCATGCAGAAATATGGATAGGATATTTGAGGAATAAAACAGATCATCGTTAATCATGAAAATTTGATTTTGAATAAAAATCCGTAATTACGACAGATTTGAGGTAAATGCAATAAAATTTATTTCTCACTTAATTAATTCGTTAGAACTTAATTTCTTCTATATCGCAATTTTAATATTATATTCAAAATCATTTGTTATTTGAATTATTTCTCCAATTTCTTCGAAAAAATAAATTTTCCTTTCCCTCTTCAACTCCAAACGCGCGTAAATAAATTAAAAATTCACGCAGATTCTAACGAGCAACAAATATTCCCTCATGAATCTCAGGTGAATCAAGGATGAACCGTCCATCTCGTGGTCACTTGTCCCGAAGTAAATCAAAAACGGGCTATTAACGTGAATTTTTCATTGCACTCGTGTCGAAAGGAGGAGGCGATGCAGTTCCCCTTAGTTGAAAAATTGTCGTTGCTCGCGATATAATTATCGAATTGTAGGTTGAACGGAGGGTGGGAATGGCGGTGCAAGGAGCGCGAGGCAACGTCTCAACGATTTCTCAGGAATAAGAAAAATTAGGAGGAGCCACTGTCCGACTTTATATATATTATTTATTTATACGCAAGACCGATTTATCTTGGTTACCTTCTAACGCAACGTGACGTGAAAAGATGTGATATGGAACTTTAGGGGATACGTTGAGGCGATTTTTCACGATGACAGGCCGAGTATCGGGTGTTGTGTGGGCTCGGTATACGTCCATTTATTCATCGGCCGATAAGGAAGAAAAGGTAAGATTATTATATATATATCTTTATAATAATCTTACCTTTTCTTTCTTTATATATATATATGTGTGTGTGTGTGATTCGGTGTAACACTAATTAATTAATTGAAACGTTATCAAGAATTTTATAAAATGTAATTTTCTTTCTATCTGTGCTAGCACCTTTCATTACATCTCTAAAGAAGTCTAATTACATTACACTTTAGAATTAAGTCGAGTCAAATACATTTTTATAATTCAATTACTATTCGTATCTAAATATAAGCATGATCAAGATCACTCTTCGTACATATAAACTACTATCTCTAAATTAATTCAATTCGCAATCACTAAAAAAAAAAAAAGTTCAAAGCGGGATCAAGGAACGAATCAAAATCAAATCGAAATTCCACGTGTACACTCTTCCAGTCTGAAAATTTAATTCAAATTTTTTCAAATATAATATAAATAAAAATATAAATATAATATAATAAAAAATATAAATATAATATAAATAAAAATATAATATAATATTTTAATTCAAATATAAATATTCACACACATACCCACATTCGATATATCCTAATATCAACATACGTAACAACCTCGTTCCACTTCACCCCTTCTCGTAACATCCCCGCACACGTTCCCCACGCGCCATAAAAATGGCGAAGCACGAATCAATCTCAAGATCGAATCAAAATTCACCACCTCGCTCGCCGTAGAGGATGACGGTGGTGGAGGAAGCGAAAGATGAAAAGAAAGGAATGAAAGATAGGAGAAGGGGAGAAGGGAAAAGTGGCAAAGCGTAAAAAGCAGCAGCGTGACTGCTCCTCGGCTTTTGCTCGCCTCTCGCCGCGGGCGAGTTCTCGGCCCGAATACGATTCAGCGGTACGACATCTGCGCTGGACAGGGTCCGTGTATTCGTGACCCCGATCCATTCATCGCCACGGATCTCACGCAGGGATCCCGGGGATCCTGCTGCGCGCATTTCAACCCCCGTCACTCTTTGTTTCCACCTCTGAACCGAATCTCTCAACCCTGTGGACTCGCTCGCCCTCTTTCTCTCTATTTGTCTGGCCACCGGTCATATTGTTAAGCTGAAAAATCGCTCGTAATGGATACGATTTAATCCTTGGGGTATGTATACATGTATGTAGTAGTGTGGATGGAAAAAGGGTCGGTATTGACCCTTTTGCGAGGTCTTTGCTCGTTTCGTCTGGGATTGAAGATTAATCGAAAAATTTCTTTTTTTTTTTTGTTTTTTGTTTTGGAAAATAGAATTGTTGGATGTTATTTCGAGGAAGCTGTTTAATAATAATTTTATTAGAAATGTATATTTTTATAAGGAGGATGTGGAAGTTACGGGAATTTAAAGAATTCGAGGAAATATAATTGTTTTGAATAATTTTCGGAGCTCTTAAAATTATTGTTCTTGTTATTTTTGTTTGTAATTGTTTGTAAAGTATTTAAAATGTGTGTTTAATATTTGAAACGCTTTTTCGCAAAGGGATTATTATTTTATCCATCAAAGACACGTACTGACACCATTGACGTTCATCAATTAAAAAAGATTTTGTTCAAACTATTTTTTTTTTTCCTTTTTCTATTTGACAGTACTAATGATAATAAAAGAAAGAAACGTATACTTTACAACAAGGGAGAAGGAATGTAACAAGAGAAATAAAATAGAATTTCGAGAATACAAGCATATAACTTTCAAGTCTCGTATAAAGTTAAATGATACAGGATGATTCGATTTCTCTTTGCAACGGCTTTCGAGCCATTTTTCTTTGAATAAAGCAACCGGGTCGCCTCGATGCAAGCAAAATTCTTCTTGTCTCCGAATGTGAAATCAATAGCGGAGTTATCGATTGACGAACGATCGATGAGACCTTGAACGATAACACGTCTTGCAAGAATAGGAAAGGATTAGATTCGAGAATATTTAATAGAGCTGCAAGTATCTTTGTATCGAATTTTATGATGAGAGTAAGCATTTAAGTTTCAACGATTAATTATTTGCCTGGATTCATAAAGTTTCGATTTCGATTCGAATTATATAATTATGCGCGTCGAAATTTTATTTTTGTAATTTCGTTAAAAAAAAAACGATTTTTCCCTGAATTTATACACCAAAAAAAAAAAAAAAAAAAAAAAAAGAAAAAGAAAAAATTAGATTGATGGTTTATCGATATACATTCATCCCGGTATTCTTCTTTATACGCTTTAATATTTTAAGCAAGCTGTATATCGTTCAAGCGTAATTTATTTTTTTTCTTGATCCTAACTTACGATAGTTGGCCGTGTATAAATTCCTTGATATCTTCTAAAATTTAATACATTTTTTTTTTTATATCACGTAGAGAGATGGTAAAGATTTTGTGTATCTCGTCGAGAATAAGCATAAAAACAGCTATAAAACATGTAGAATAGAAATTCGTGTCGCGTGCAGTAGTCACGGTGTATTTAGTTTTTCACGTAAAAGGATGAATAATTCTCTGTTACGAAGTAGAATATCCCTCTCTTTTTTTTGTCCGACTACAACGAACGTACACTACTTATCCAGCCAGTATTCCCTGATACTACGTCTGAGTAATAAATTCTTACACTACTTTCCATCTATGTTGAAAATACAAATCGTATATTCCTATATAACTTTATGCGTCTAAACCAAAAAATTAAACGCAAAATTAAATTCCTGTATTATCTTTGATCTCGTTAAAAATACGCTTATGCATCGCGAATAACTTAATCACAAGTGAAATCGAAAGATTAAACAAAAATTCGCGTGAACAAAAATTTCTTCAACGCAATCCCATCTTATCAATAATCTCGTAATCTTCCAATTTTCATCGATCTCTTCGCGTTCTGTTCTCGAGATCACGTGCGCTCTCGCGATAATCGATGAAGCGCGTTATATCACCGCTCGATATCCTATGGGATATAAAGGTGAGCACAGGATAGCTTTTGGATTAGTTGTGTCGCGCGATTTCGTCGACATATATACATATATTCCAAGCGTATCGATGTTGAAAATTGGCATGCAAGGATAGAAAATAATTAGCTTCTCATCACGGCAAGCTTATTAACAGGCGAACGTTTCACTGCCAATTGAAACTGCGCGAATTTACGGTATAAATCAAATCTGATTTTCTCGGATCTCTTGTATTTTCCTTGTTTTTTAATTCCTTTCTTTTGGAGAAAATATATTATTTTAATTGGTTTTAAATACACAATGTTTGTAATTTAGTTTTATTATATTTTTATTTATATTGTAATTGTTAATTATATTTTGAAAATTTTTTTTTTCTTTTCATTTTTTGAAATTATAAAATTGGATTGGCCGAGTAGATTTTTTTTAATATTCGAGAATGGGTGAAATAGTTTTGTCATCATTTGATATATGATCTTTTTTTCGATTCTTGTTAATTTCGTTACGTATATCTCGATAAGTTTTTAATGCACAAAATTTATAATTATATTTCATTTATATAATTGTAAATTATATTTTGGAATATTTTGTTTCTTTTCATTTTTTTTAAACTTGAAATTATTAAATAATTAAATTTTGAATAATTGATCTTCTCGGATGATTGATTGTATTTTTCTATTTTTTAATTTTTTTATATATTTGAAATTTCTGGATGAATATATTATTTTAATTGGTTTTAAATACACAATGTAATTTATTTATATTGTATTTGTTAATTATATTTTGGAAATTTTTTTTCTTTTCATTTTTTGAAATTATAAAATTGGATTGGACGAGTAGATTTTTTAGTATTCGAGGATGGGTGAAATAGTTTTGTCATCATTTGATATATGATCTTGCTTCGATGTACGAAGTATCCGTTCGGTTGAGTAATTTATGATCGGTTCGATGGATTTTTCGATTCGAACAGTCCAAAAAATTCTATATATTTGATTTCTCCAAAATGAAATTATTACTTTATAGGCAATAATAATTTTCCAACGATGTAATAATTTTATTTCGATAATAGAAAATTTGGATATTGTTGAAATATTTCAATACGGTTTTATTCAACGTGCTAATAAAAATATCACAATTTCAATAATTTAATGATTCTCCAATGAACTATATTTTTATTCTTTCTTCATTCCTTCATTCCTTCCTTCTTCATTTTTTATAATTTTATATCTGATAAATCTATCCGTAAATCTAATAAACGATTAATTAAACACATCTATGAATATCGATGGTTCTTAATAATTTCATTACTATAATATCTACATTCGAGTTGTGAATCTTTAATTCTTGATACAGTGAAATCTCTTCGATAATCCCGGATATCCGTTCTCAAACTAAACCAGAATTATCGATTTCATTGATTGTAAATAATGCTCGAGAAGAACGAACAACTAACGAGTCTCCGCGTTAATATAAATATTTAAAACATTTAATTCCTCGTATTTCCTGACTTTTTTGAAATTTTATTACACCTTATTCATCTAACGCCGGTTAATTTTCGAACGAGCAACGATTCATTGAGAAATGATATACGTTACAAACATTATATCCCAAAATAAAAATTTCATCTGAAAATTTAATTTTTCCACGTGAAATTAATTTCAACAGATAAATGTCCATTAATGAAACGAATTTATTTGATTATTCGATGATTCGATTTCTACCGTACAATTATTTTTCACTTGATCAAATTCTTTTATATTTTAATTTATCGTAAAAATATTCAGGTTTGCTCGTACGAGTGATAAAAACGTTTCTCCCTCGTCGCGCGTTTACATTATCAATATTAAATTTATTCGTAATAAGTGTTCGATTAACATCACCTCGAATATTCCAAATCGAGTTCTCAACTACGCGTTATTATTATATTATTAATATTTCCATAAAATTTGGCTAAAAAGAGGCACTCTCGAATTTTTAACATTTAATTCTAATATTTACTTTAACCGAGAGATTTTTATCTCGATCGTATTTCAATCGAGAAAATATCCCGATACAAATTGAAAATTGATAATCTACAATTTCGTTTCCTCGATTTTCAACCGATGAACGAACTCTATAATCCGCCATTTTATCCGGGTGTCGATTTTTCTGTAGACGCGTGCGGGGGACAGGGTTTCACGAGGAGGGCCAATCAATAGGAGGCGATAATCCCGCGAAGGGGTGAAAATTCACGCGAGAGGGATGCTTTCGAAAAGATTCAATTAAGATCGTAACGGGGATAAATCGGCCTTGATGAAACCGCGAATTGGATATCGATAGAAAACCCGATCTTTCATCGAAAAAAAAAAAGAAAAAAAATAATGATCTTCGATAAATCTCTTCGATATTTGCTACGACACTCGAGAGATTTCGTCCAATCCTCCGAGAGAGAATTGATTCTTGTATGATTCTTGTACCGCTTTGAGAAAAAATTTGTAAGGAGTATTGATTATATTTCTCTTCGATGATTATAATCGATGTTAAATGGAAAATTTGACGGTAAAAGTCACTTTATTTTTTATGAAAATATTAATAACAACGAGAAGAGAAAATTACGTATTATTTTTACAAAGTAATATTTTTTTAACAAGTGAAGGAATATTTATACGCAAAAGAAATGGGATGAAGATTTGCACAAACTAACACGTGAAACATTCCTGGATAAAATATTATATTCATTTAGAAAATAGATTCAGATAGAATCGGTTAACCGGTTAAATTCTCTTCGAGTGGAATCGCTTTTGAATCGTTGAGTCTAGTAGTAGTAGTAGTAGTAGTAGTTCCACGCGGAATCTCGATTTTGCCGGATAGAGAATAAGCAGTGGCCATTTCCGAAGATTAGAAGACTAAAAGAGGAGAATTTGTCAATGGGTTGAATTGGCTCGATGGGATGGAGATTCGAGGAGGGCGAACGAAGGACCTCAGAAATTCAAATTCTGATCGTGCAATTTTACCGATAGGTTAGAAGTGGGATTCTCTTGCTTTTACGCGAAAGAAGGAAGGTTTATCGAGCTATTTTCGAAAATTACTGGTCGAGGATCAAAGAGAGGAGAGCCTCATCGATCCATTTCACTCTATAAATTAAATTCCTTATAAAGATAATCGATCAATGTTTCTTCCTTCCTTCGATTTTTCCAGCTTATCGTGAGAAAATTTCAAGATCAAGTTAACTTCGAGTTAATCATAAAAATACGCACAATAAGATACAAATTTCCTCCTCGTTTCCACGAATTCCACGATTCATCGGAAGAATTTCCCTTCTCGAATTAAAAAAAAAAAAAAAATCCGATTTATCGAGCATCCAGCATCCCTATTAACAGCAATGAAACGCGAAAAGGTTATCTTCTCTCGTTAATTAGTACAATTTTTCCCTTTCCTTTCTCCCGCATCTTCGTCCAATTCTCTTCGATCACCGAGATCGATCTTCGACGAAGATTCGGTCGAACGAATTTTCTCTCGTTGAAAAAAATGGGAGGGGTGGAAAAGGGATTGTTAGGGATTGTAACGACGATGCAATTTGTCCTGCTACAGCGAAGTCGCGCAGCTCGCTGCATCCCCGGGAACCAATTGCAAGGGATGCAGCTAGAATGCAACCCTCGCGCAGCTCGCGTGCCACCCTTCTGTCATCGTCGATACGAACGATGCTTGCGTCTGTCGACGATGAAAATTTTGCTATAGTATTATTACGTTAAAAAAGAAAGTTTTTTTTTCAAAATCCTTCTTTGTAATCCTCTTTCGCGTATACGTGTGTGTGTGTGTCTTTTATCGACTTCTTTGCATTATCTTTTTTTTAATTTTAAATATTTCAGTACACGTATTACGAGGAATTATGAAATATTGACATTGTTTCTGGATTTAATAGTTCAATAGGCTAGGTTTTCCTCAGAGAATCGCTTCTATAATTCATTTTAACGACGTGTTTTTAATTTTATTTTTAAATGTTGATTTTTGCGTCGCCGAGAGAATAGCATCGAATGAAATGTGAAGGCGTGAGGGGTATTGTTTAAACATTCGATAATCGCTTTTTTTTTTATTAGATTGCTTTTGATGGGCGCACTTGTACTTTATTTCTCTCCGTATCATTTTATTTCTACAAAGGGAAAATTTAAAAATTTATAAAAACCATAATTAACAAATGCAAATATAATATACCAGTATCTATTCAAATCAAAAATATCCTCTGAAAGAACGCCCACGACACGAAATTCATGATTTATAATCATCTAAATTTTTAAAAATATCCCCTGCAAGGTACACCCACCGGAGAGAATAAAAAAATTCATATTTTATGTAAAACTTCTTTATCCAAATTTCCAAAAATACTTTTCTAAACGTATACCTACGATAACATTCATGTACAAAATTCACAAAAACCTACCTATATCCATAAATTCAGCTTTCAGAGGTATTATCGAATCCACTTATCCATCCTACTTTATTCTTACCAAAAAGAAGAAGAAGAAGAAGAAGAAGAAGAAGAAGAAGAAGAAGAAAGAAAAAAGAAAAGAAAACTCGAGAAAAGTTGGGACACGTGACGAAAAGATAAATACCAAAGCAAAAGGGGTGCGAACGATGCTTAGGGTGGAATGGATGCGCGCGCTTCGCTCGAGGAACCATTGCGCGCAAAATGTCAAGGTCGTCCAGCACTTCCGGATCCCCCGGATCTCGGGCAAACGAATGTTTTTCCGGTGGGGAAGGCTTTGTGGACGGGCGAAATTTAATTTAGATCCACGTACTGTTCCTGAGAACAGAGACGAGCCCCTTATTTCGTATTCATTTTGCCCCATCGAACGAGGAACAAAAGGCCCGTTCACCGTTACAAATAGTTTCTGGCAATAACGTGCTCTTCCCATTCGTTTGTTGCTGCAAAAGAATTAGTTCTGCCGGATTTGATGAAAATTTTCTCTCTCTCTCTCTCTCTCTCTCTCTTTTCTGTAAGTAGATAATTTCATTGCTGCGTGAATTATCGAGGATTCGATTTTGAGTTTGGAACTCGTTGAAAAATCGATAATTTTGGATAATTTTATTCAAGTTGTAATTAAGATTCCAAGAAAATAACAAGACTTTTGGGAGAAAATTATATCGAACTCAAACGTATCGTCCATTTTTAACTTCTCGTTTCTATCTAAAATCTCCAAAGATAATCTCCCCTTTGGAGATTTCATCCAGCAAGATGATATTCACAGAGAAACTTCGAACTTCCAACATTCTAGAATGCTATCCTACTTATAATTTTCATCTCATCGTTCTCCTCATCCCCCTCAACAATCTCGTTCATTTCTCAATAAAACTGAAAAAGTTTCTCGCTCCCCAACGTTTCTCTTCTTCCATCCATTTTCCTGTCCATCCACGGATACAATTTCCGGATACAAGAGTTCGCGAGGAAATGGCACTTAAAAAGAGAGAGGGAAAGAGATAGAGAAAGAAAAAAAAAAGAAGAAGAAAAAGAAGAAGAAGAAGAAGAAGAAGAAGAAGAAGAAGAGAACGAAGAGAGTGCCGTCGCGTTCGCTCTTCACGCCCAAGGCTGCTCTCTAAATATTTGCAGTTTATTACGAGTTTCCATCTTTTGTCGGTTCGTATTTGCGAACGAAATGGACCCACTCGTCCCAATCGGGGGGGGGGGGGGGGNATAACAGTGATCTTCAAGTTTCAAACGTCATCTTTTGTTCGTTTCGCAGTAACGATCTTCCTTGCGCTCAAATCGATACTAAATTGATATTATTGCAAGGTGTTATTAACGAGATGTTCAAATTTCTGATTCTGAAAATCAAGTTTCGCCATGCGTGCGATGAATTTTAGAGAGGGATCGATTCATAATTTCGTGGGGCGTTAATCTGAACCGGGCACGTGGCGAGATCCCGCGGTGAATATCTCGATCAAACGACGGAGTTTCGTGGTTATACACCATTTCTAATTTATGGTATCCTTTGTTTAAAGATTCGGTTTGATCGAGCTAAGATAAATTGGTTTCCTTGGGTAGATTTTGAAGAGAGGTATCTCTTCACTTGACGATATTTCGAGAAATTTACTTGTCTGTATAAAATATATCTTAAAACTTTGCGATTCTATGTTATTTTTTATATTTGGTGATGAGATATTTTCAAATTGTAATACGTGTAACTATAAATTAAAAATTTTGTAAGAAAATATGGGGGAAAAAGTTTAGTGATATTTTTATTTTTATTTTTTTTTTTTTGTCTCTCTAAAATACGTATTTAAATTTTTTCTACGTGTTAATTTCACTTACCTTTATTATTAAATTTTACGCTTCAGATATATTTTGTTTTTTTTTTTTTTTTTGGTAAAGAGATACGAAATAAAATTTCATTTCATCCTTGAACTTTTTGGGAAGTGACACGCGCGATTTACGAACGGGATATCATTTTACCGATGTCCTGGGAACATTCTGCATTTATTAAACTGTTGAATTATCGTCGTTCACAAAATTCACAAAACCGAGAATTTTATTTAAAAAAAAAAAAAAAAGTCTCGCTTGAAAGTGCACCCTTTGACCTTGAACTCTGCCCAACACGGATAACACGAAGTATACTTTTCTAATATCCGACTCTCGAGAACGTTCATTTAATCAGCAGAACTTAAGTCATAAATTAAAAGCGCCAACGTTCATTTACAATTTCAAAGGCTTCATCTTGTTAACACGTTACGTAGATCATTGGTGTACACTGTTGATCAAGATATCCTATATTTTTCAAAGAGAAGAAAATATTCTTTGAAAATTGATGAAAATTTCGCAGAAAAAACTCGTTAAAATTATCTTTAACTTTTTTCGTACTAATAAAGAAAATAAAGAAAAAAGCATTAAAAAAAAAAATCAAAAGTCAATATCTTAACATTAACAAGTTATTGATTAATCCACGATTAATCAAGAGAATTCTTTCTCAAACTCATTCTCTTCAAACAATTATAATTTTTCTCTTATTAAAATTTTAATCGATTTATTAATAACAAGAATAAATCAAATCCTACACAACATTGCACAAACACACCCTTACGAAAACTAGATTCCTTTTCCTAATCAATCCTTTCTTGTCCTTGCTTCTAATATTCCCCAACGCACTGTTAAAATCACTGCTATATAACCCTTCGCTCGATTACCATCACGATCGAAAGATGGACAAAATTGAAAAAGTTAATAACGATAAATTCAATAATTTATTATTCGAAGCATCGCGCCAAGATTATAGAAAGAGCGATCAACTAATGTAACGGTTCGACAATGAATTGTTGCTCGAATAAAATTATTATATACTCGATGTAATTTTTTAATGGCCGACTCGATTCATGGCGAGCGAGGTGGAAAAGCGCGAAACACGCAGACTTCCGAAAGTGGAGCGAAGGTGCCGCGTCGGCGGATCGATAGCTCGATGTCGGATTGGCACGTGGCGAGAGGCAAGAAACGCGATAGTTGGCCGTATCGTTGCCACGTTCCAACGCGACCCTGGCCCCTTGCCATTCGCCCTGCATGCGATTCCGGATTTTTCGAGGGTTTTACGTTCGCCCGCCATCAACCGGGGCCGCTCCACGGCGAGGGTACGACTGGAAGGGTGGCTGGAAAGAGGAGGATAACTGGACAGATAATGGCTAATGGATGGGATAATGATCGATGAGATTGCGTATCTTGTTTTGGGAGGAAAGAGATGTTTTTTGTTTTTTTTTTTTTGGAGAAGGGATAATTTTAAAGATTTAAAGGAAGGGTCGAGGCGTGAATTGATTGCAAAATTTTTGGGTAAGATTTTTGGGTTAAGGTTTCCTTGAATGAATATAAGAGAGAAATATATTATATATTTTTGAATAATTTCGAGTGATGATTAAATGCGGAAGATTGGTAAAAGAAAAAGGAATTTTGAAATTTCTTTTCATCAACTCGGTAAAGTAAATTTATAATTTCTGAAAAGTATGAAATCACGTTAACATTTGAAATTAATAATAGTAATGTATCTCAGTAATGATTAAGTTGTGTAAAATGTTAATTAATTCTTTCAAATGAAAGAGAATCTGTTGAACGTAATAATAATTTGTATAATTTCCTGATAAAAGATACTAGAGGATTTAAATGGCACGAGAAGTTTTTATTAGGGAATATCTGCTTCGTATAACCAGGTTTTTATTCTAATTAGGTCGTTCTGTTATACCTTTATAAAACATCTGTATTTCATCCGTACCTCTAAAATTAAACGTCAAGCACGAGAAAAGTCGAAAATTAACTACTTGTTACCATTTTTAAATCCTGGAAAAATGGGACTTTCACGTTGTGAATTCCAGACTTGGTTAAACACGAACAATAACAAATGAGCTTGCCCATCTTTAAAAACATCCTTCGAATTATCTTTCAATTAAACAAATTAATAGAAATTCTCGTTAACAAGTTTAACCATTACTTCCACTATTGTTTTAATCTTTACTTTGAATGACCATCGAAAAGTGACGAAGAGCACTTGTTTTTTTTTTTTTTTTCCGTAGTGTCTCTTCGTTATTCGTTCAAATATAGGAACACGTTCTATATTTTCAATATAAATTTTTATCGTGCTTTTAAATTTTTAATAAAATTATTACCCAATTTTCCACAAAATATAATAAATATTCCAAAACTCACGATCGAGGATCCATATATAAAAAAATATTCACATAAAATACCAATAAATGCTCTAAAATCTTCCATCAAGAATCTATCTATTTAATTGACACGTAAAAATATTCGTACGTACGCATATTTCCTTCCAAAAAACCAAAAAGTCACAGAAATTTACTAATTTTCTAATTTAAGAGAATCCTAAAGTAAAAAATGAAAATTACTTATCGCGAAAGAAAGTGAAATAAATGAACAAATTCAAGGATACATGAAAGATTTTTGCAGTTAAAAACGCACGCACGTACACGCACACAAAAAAAAAAGAGAGAGAGAAATAGAAACTCTTCGTTCCAAGTGAATTTATTGACTTCGACGGAAGCGTTTATTGCCAGTGGCTGGTTTCCGGTGTTGGGTATCGTTTTACATCAGGCGTTTTAATTGTTTTCCAATTTAATAACACGTCGTTGGTGGCGTCCCCGTGTCCTTATTTCTTCCACCAAACGATTATTGTATTCCGAGACGCACGTATGGTCGCCATTTTTCCGATATCGATGTTCTCTCCCTCTTTCGGTTTCTTCGTATCACGTGTTTCTATTACCTGTATAGCTAATTCAGACGAAGAAATCGAAGCGGTAATATTAATATACTTCTTCTCCCGACTTGTTTACAGCTGATTGAAAATTTTAAAATGAAAATTCGAACGACTTTGGCCAGCCAAGGAATATAAGATGGAATGAAAGGTTGCTGGGAATGGTAATATTCTTTTGGGTCGGATTGCTTCTTCTTCGTTCTATTTAAACTTGATATAAATCGGAGAAAATATTACACGTTTGGCGCAACTTCGTTTCTATATATATATAGACTTGTTTGATATGATTGGACGGACAGAGAGATAGAAAAAAGATCGAGATTAAAGAATTATTAAATCTCTCTCCGATCAATTGTTTTAATCGATTTAATTGCAATTTTTCTTGATGTAATTTTTTGTTTCAAATTATTTTCAAGGGAAGGGAGGTAAAGAATTCTGTGACGTTAAAAAAAAAAAAATGTATTTTTCTGTAGTTTGTATATATTCTTTAATCTATATGGAAAACGGCTCCGTTGTTTTGTTCAACTAAATCAGATATGTAAAAAATTTGCAATGTAGAGAAGAGGAAATGCTTGGCCTTTTTTTAAAAAATTGAAGCACGAATGAATCTAACCGTGTTTCGTATGAAAGTGCACACGCAAATATATTTTAATTTCGTTATATATGGATTAAGATCACGATGTACTTCTGTTCGATTCATCTATTTCTTTCATTGGTTCGGAGAAACCAATTTTATTGTTTTAAAATTTCAAAATTTCAACTTCAAAATTTATTAAAATACTAGTTAGTTAATTAAACTAATATATAAATGTTTCGTTAACAAATATTCAAAAACGAATAATTTCAATAATATATTCCATGAAATGTCACATTTACATCAACACATTCGCACTAATCTCGTGTCAACATCTCTGTTCCTCATCCGTGTAACACGATAGCACGACTTATCAATCGATGAAACGAGAGAGGATTACGAATTTCTATTGGAACTTTTGTCTCGCCTCGTGGAGATCTCTGGTGCGCAGTAAAGGGTGGCACTGGCAGCTCGACTATATCCCGTTGACGTTGAACGATGAACTTTTTCTATGATTCACTCGAACTCACTATTTCACCAAGTGGCTTGCATGCAATTGACTCGGCTATCTCGCCAGGCCGCAACTTCGCCCATGGAAAACTTTTGCCAGCTAGTTCTGTCGTCGTAAAAAAATTTCTCTTCTGCGCAGCTTAATCCTCCTCGTTTCCTTGCTAGCTTCGTTTCGAATGGTAGATTTTTATCGAACGTTTTTTGATAAGAAATACGCGCATTGTACTTAAATAAATTTTTCATTTTTAACACCATCGCTTTTTCCCCTTCCTCCCTTTTTCTCAAGTAATAAAAGAAAATTATATCGTTCATTTTGTCAAATTGATAATTTCTCAATCGTTTTATATTAATTAGCTATCGATAAATTCTGATCGGCTGTAAATATTTTACAAATTTAATATTCACTTAATATATAAAATTAAATTGAATCAAATTCCCAGCGTACAAATACTTCATCCACTATTACTCTCAAAATCCCCAATTCCCTGTTACCGCCAAGCCTCAAATCGCAACTAAATTCATCTCCTCGCGAAACAATCACGCGTTACAAACCATTTATAACGATAACAAACCAGTCTATCCTCCATCGACACAACCCCCGTGTCATTCCTTTTCGCCAAATCGATATCCATCGATCTACTCCCCTCAATCAATATACACACGATACGAGAAAATTGAAAGCGAAATCGTCGATTTTCTCATAATTGCGAGATCGAAGAGAGAGGGGGAGAGAGAGGGGGGAGGTGTATCGTGGACCATGGCACAAAATTGAAATCGATTTCGTTCGACCTTTGCTCTCACATCTCGAAACAATTGGTTAGTTCTGTCGTTTCTATGTATTTTTCTTTTCTCTCTCTCTCTCTCTCTCTCTCTCTCTCTCTCTCTCTCTCTCTCTCTCTCTCTCTCTCTCTAATTTTATCAGGGCAAGGCCGTGTTCGAGACACGTTTTCGCACGAGAGCCAAATAATAGGGGGATTATGGCGCGGGAGAGAAAGAATTCGAAACATGGTTGATAATCACACTCTGCTCGAAGGCAGGGGTCATGGAGGATTAAAGTAATTCTGTTTATTCAAATTTAGGAAGTCCTGGAATTTTTGGTTTTACGTGGATAATCGTGGTTGAGAAAGGGTATGGTGTTACTTAATGGTGAGTAATGCGAGGAGATTAGGTGGATACGGGTTTGGTAGAAGCATTTGAGAAGAGATTATTCTTTGGAATGATGATGAAAGAGAATGTTTTGAATAATTATAGTAGAGTCTTGGAGGATAAGATTTAAAAGTTCCAATGTAATTTTGATCCGATTCATAATCTATATTTTATTATTTACAATTTAAGGAATGATCAAAATCTGTAAATTCAGGTTTCTCATGTCATCGATACGAATTCTAAGAAACACATTGCACGCAAACGCAATAATATTGTTCAAAATTTTCTTAATAATCTGTATATATAATAAGTAAGTAAGCAGAGAATAGAAATCATCATTTATAAAATAAATTTCCAATTCGTAATAGAAAAAAGAAAAGAAAAAAAGATTCGAACAGAAGAAAATTTAATCGAACGTCAAATTCACCCGGACAATTTGCCCGGCTATTGGCCGGCAAGAGTGAGTCGACAAGCCACATTATCATTTGTCAGCCCGCCGAGCCTGCCACGAGCCACGATCAGAGGAAATTTGGTCTTGGCCTCTTCGATATATCATAACTCAAATGTGATTTCACGACCGATCTGCTTCAATCCTATCGAAAAAACGTCCCTCGAATACAGAACACTCGATCGGACAGCGGCTCGTGATAAGTCGAAAACGATGAAAGACTCGACTTTGTCGGTCATATCTCGCTTTTCACGCCGAGATTATCGCCCTCTTGGTTGGCGAGGAAAGAAAGAAAGTGACATGTTTCGAAATTAAAATATATTCGCTCGTTTCTGGGATTAGATCCGCGCTCTTCTGATCCTTAGATTTCAAGGTCGACGAGTTACCGATCCTCAGGACTTTCGATTCGAGGCTACGTACGTGCCGAAAGAAAGAGATGATGGCTGGAATCGTTTCGAAAAGAAAGAAGAACGATGGTAGAGGACATCCCTCTGGGGATATTTGAAAAACTCGTTTCGTCGTCTGTTGACCATCGAAGTTTGTTCGAGGGAGATTGGCTTACGAAATATTGCGAAATTCGGTTTCCAAATTGTAATCGTTGAATTTTGAAAAAATCTTTATCGTGCTCCTTTCTGTTAATATAAGTTACTTGAATAATGTTTTTGATGTAAAGTTTTTGGTTTCTATTTTTTTTTTTTTTTTTTTTATGGAAATTCTTATTTTCGATCGAAATTCAAAGTCTCTTTGTTCATTGTTTTTACACAAATGCTTGAGAATCGTAATGGTGTAAGTCTTATCGATAGAAAATGGAATTATCGTATGATTTCATATTATTTTAAGTTAGTTATTTAGTATATTTAGTATAAGTTATACCTCAAATTAATTTCTCAAAATGATTTATACCACTGTGATTCTCAATCCTCCATGTAAATACTTTTTATGAACTTGAGAAATTCACGATATTAGACTGATTTTAATATGATAATTATATTATAATTTCATCGTTAATAATTAATTGACAATCATTTTTTTCTTATAATATCATAAGAAAGAATTCTTTGTTCGTTAGTTAAACTTTCATCTCTTTCAAGGACTTTGAAATTTGAATTTATTAAATGAACTTGAAGTTGGTTCATATTGGACGCTGAACGAGCGTACTCCTATACACAGATGGGGAAATTAACTTAAAAAGTTTCCTCCTCTTGCGACAACAATTTCAAAATTCTTTAAATCGTGAAAGGAAGGGATACCTTAGACAAAAGTTACTTCACAATTCCCAAACGAAATTGAATTTCATTGCCATTACGACTTGGAAATATCGTTCGACGTAATTCTATTTCCCTTTACGTAAAATAACCATGTTGCACAAGTTATCCACGGTTAATCAAAAGCATTTCTCAATTTTTCTCAATTTTCCCCTTTTTCCGTTCGAGGAGAGTAAGAGAATAATAACAATAAGTAACAACCATTTAAAACGTGGATGAAATCATCGGTGTTTCGAAAAGATATTTTCTCCTATTTTTTTTTTTTTTTCCAAACGTTCCTTCAATTTTTGCATCTTGTGCAAACGTTCGTGAAATTTATTTTCACGGTTTGTTCGCCCGACAATGCGAAGAAGAGTGAAAACGATCATAAAAGCTGAGGAAATACGCGCGTATACACAGAGACATCGCTTTCGCGTGATTATTTTCTTTTTCTCCTTGCCCATTTCCCTTATTGCATATATCTATTCACTTTTCCTCTCGTTTGTTATCTCTTATTTTCGTAGCAACTCTATTCCATCGTAGCTATATTATTCTGAACGTTTCTTTTAGTTCGAATCGTAGATGAGAGGTTGATGGTTGGAAATTATTAACCATTACGGATTTCGTTCACCATTTCTTTTTTCGAGAGCATTATCTCGTTCCTTCGTATCCTTCGTGCGTTTGTTTCCCTCGTTTTTTATCGGCTCGATGGAACTCGAATGTCACGGAGTCGAGAGAAATCGTCCGCGATTTATGAAGTTTCTTTTGGAACATACGAGATTGTGCAACGGGGTTTAGCTTAAGAAAATGTTGGAATGGGATAAAAAGTTGCTGTTATGTCTTGGAGGTCTTGATTAACTATTCTTGTGATAAGTGTTGGAAATAAAAATAAGGATGATTACTGAAGCAAAAAAAAAAAAAAGAAATTTATGGCATTACGTTTGAAATCTTTTTTTTTTTTTTTTGAAAAATAATTTGACAAGAATCTAATTTGGTTAAATTTCATCACGAAGCAACTTGATCCAGAATGCCACACGAAATAACCTAATTCCTCGGACATCCTTCACGAGCACAGCCAAAATATTTTCCATCGAATTACAAATTACTTGCTATACACACAAATTCCACTAAATACCCTTATCATTCAAAATCATTCTAAAACTTCATCTATTTAACTCGCAAAACAATAAATTTCCCAATAAAAATCACACAAAAAAACAATTCAAAGATCAGTCTCAAAAGATATCAGAAATTATGTCCACTTTATATTAATTTCAATATCTCAATTGCAATTCCCCAAAACTTCAAATTTCATATTAAAATCCCATCATTGACACTTAAATTCTAATCATCACTTACCAAAATAATTCAATGCAATCTGTGAAATATCAAACAACATAATAGAAATATACATTATAGAACTACTTTATTTCATCTCGATTACTTTCCAATTTACAATATTTACAAAATTTGAAACTTCGCATAAAACGAGCATATTCCACGAATTCCGGTCTATTTCCTTTTTCTTAAAATGGGTATGTAGCGCGTAGTAATAATGAAAAAAGAACGACGAGCGTCAGCGCACGCGACATATATTTGAGATGAGTGAGAGCGAGACAGAGATAGAAGAGAGCATTAAAAATTACGATCCGGTTTAAACGACGATATCTCGGGACCCGATCGACGTGAAACGAACAGTGGAGTTTCAAACAGTGGATTTCCTCGTTTCTAACGAGCACTGATGGAATGAGACTGTATTGCGCGACGAGGATTTGTTCGTATGCAAATTTGGACGAGTTTTAATACAATCTTATTTAATTGTTGAGTATTTCAAAATATTTTTGAGTCTATTAACGATTTTTAATAGACTTTCTTTTGCGTTTAAGAACATTGGAAGTGTTTTTTTTTCGTATTATTATTATTTTATGTACGTGTAAAATATTTTTAATCTATTAAAGAGTTATTTAAAAGTAGTTAGAAGTAATTTTTATTCGAGTTTTATTTTATATATTATATATTATATTTTAGTATACTATATATTAGTTTTTATTTTATATGGTGGTATTGCTGGTATATGTATGCTTATGTGTTATGATATTTAGAAAATTTTAGAATGGGAGTACAATGTGTGCATAGGATAGGATAAGATTGATTATCAAAGTTTTGAGGAAGTTTAATCTAGCAACCCATTTTGTAAGTTGAACCGAACAAGTTTAAATTAATGGAAGAGAAAGTATATACGGAGGAGGCCAGTTTATTGGAATCGCAATATGTCGCGATATTTATTGTTGGAAACGCGAAAACAAATTGCGCATACGAATTTGTTTATTAAATTAATAATTTATTTTTACAAATCACAATATCTCTCGATTTTCATCGTTTCACGACATTTATAAAATATTAGTAAAAACGTGTATACATATATATATACACATATAATTTTAATTAAAATACTGTAAAAACAATGATTTTAAAAAAATTTTCGATTACAGTGTGATAAAATTAAACGACGTTTGAATAATCCTTTCACTCGAGTCAATTGATTCGAGTCAAAAACCGAAACTCGACTCTTCGTCATCTCGTTTCTCGATGGAACTACGAAGAATCGATGAAGAGGAGAAGGAGGAGGCAAATCGAATTCAAAGGACTGTAACAAAGTGTTCCGCCATAAAATTCATAATGTCGAGGGTGCCGGCAGATTAGCATTGGATGACAAGAACAAATGACCCGTGGCTCTCTGGTTCATACAAACGTGTTTATTTCGTTCTTAAACATCGTTTCCTCGAATATCGTCGCAATCTTTCGGTGTTGAAAGATTATCATTTACGGGAAGAAGAGAATTTAATCGGATTCGAACGTTTGATTCGAAGATCTAGCATGTAAGAAGCGAGAAAGGTGGTTCGAAGTAATGAATAAATGATTGGGAAAGTGGAGTTTGAAGAAGAAAGCTGGAATATTTATATTGGATGCTGAATAATAAGAATCGGAGGTATTGGGAAATTTATGGTGATGAATTTTTATGAGATTTGAAGAAAGGAGAGATGGTTCGATAGAATTTTTAAATGTGCTTGTTATAAGTAAGTGGAGTAAGGAAGGATCGACAATAGTAATTATGATTGTAATAATCGAAGGAATAAATTTAAATAAATGATATCATTTATTTCTAGAAGAGTGAAGATTTCTATTTTGTTTCAGTTTTTTCACATTTATAGAATCTTTCTATATTAAAGATCATTTATTTTATACGGATAACTATCTTTTATTACAATGTTGGTTGATAACAAGTTCTATTCTAAAATAATCAAAAGCAAAGTATGCTAATGAAGATTTATGTTTATCACTAAATTCACAAGGTTCTAAAATTCTGATTTTGAAAGAGTTCCAAGGTTCAAACAGTTCTAAAGTTGAAAGAATTCCAAGGTTCAAACAGTTTTGATTTTGAAAGAGTTCAACAGTTATGAAGTTGAACAAATTCTAAGATTCAAACGCTTCTGAAATTGAAAGAGTTCTAAAATTCAAAAAAGGTTTCTCAAAACACTTATAACCTCTAAAGCCTTCTGATTGAGCGACACTCTCAAGATCTAAAGAAAATTCCTGAAGAGCTACGCCATCTACAAAATGTTCCCAGAAAACTAAGGAGTATTTTACAATAATTCTTCTCAAGTAAAATGATGTTGATTGCCGTTGAGATTGGCATGGCTGAAAAATATCGTCTCAAGTTCCAAAATCACGTTGACATTCCAGCTCCATTCGAATCGTTTTTAACAAATATACAATGCGAAGAATCTTCCAAATTAAATTCTCTCAAAAACGAAAAAAAAAAAAAAAAAAAAAAATTATCCCCACAGCATCATTCTGCATTCACTATGTGTTGGATGTCTTAACACCAATATTACAATATTGCTCCTCAAAGACTTCAATTACACTCAACACAGAGAAAATATATTATAAATATATAATTATCTCCATGGATTTGTCGTAAATATTATATACATTACATGTTATTACGCAACGATGATGATATTACAAAGAAAAAAATCGGATCCATCTGATCTTGAGTTATCGATCTTAACCGCGTGGATGATCCGTTTCGAATGTACCGTAAAGCCTAATAATGCCCGGCTAATACAACGTGCTATACAGTAGAATCCCTCTACCATTCAACCTGACCCTGCACGTCTAATCCGTGAAGCCGAGTCGCTTAAGGCACAGCTGTTTGATCCTTTGAGGCGCGCAAACATTCATCGATCCTTTTATCCTGGAGGCTAACTCAGACATTCCTGTTAAGTGAATTCCTGAAAATGCTGGGCTGGTAAAGGCTGGTAAATGCTATCGTGGATATTCTGCATACAAATTAACCTCGGTGTATTAGAAATCACGACTTTGTATTCAAATTTTCTATTCCGTAACGTCGATTAATTTCAACTACAAACGACTATACGGTTTTTTGTTATAATAGGAAAATTTTCAATTCTTTTGATTTCTTTCTCTTTCAATCTTTTAGAGCTTTACAAATTTTTTTGTATTCTGTAACGTTAACCAATGTGTTAATTATAGTTCTTGTTGGAAAAATAAGAAGCCTTTTGATTTTTTTCAACTTTTCACAGATTTATAAATTCATATTTCTCGTTTTACTCGTATCGAGTTTTGAATGCATTTGAAACTATTCGTATATATTCGCAGATCGAATTCAATCCTGTGGTTTAATCACCATTCGTCTATCAGTAGGTTAATTTTAACAGTAAATTCGACGATGATCATAATTGATGTATTGCCGTATTATCAAAGATTCTGTTATGTTCAATAACAATCCTTTGTTAAGTTTAATACAATTATCGTATTATCTTATTCACCTCTAGGTGAATGGAATAACAAGAAGTTATTTCCATAACCCGGGATTTATCGTTCCTAAATAAAGAAAACTATAAAAACAAATATTTATTCCATCCGTATATTTGATTGAAACGAAATTCATAAATACATGACATTTAATGATGCAATAAAAGATTAAACTACAAAAGTATACTAAAATAAATCACGATCTAATGATCCATAAAAAATATCTTCGAACCAGACATTTCAAAATTTTCAAAAACACGTCAAAGAAGTCAATTGAAACGGATCCAAAACCAAAAGAACGATATTTTCGATTCAATACCCAACGAAATTCTTTAATCTTCAAAAACGCATCAAAGAATACAATCCTCCTGAAACGTATCCAAAACTCAGTTAGTTCAACAAAACTAACAATATACCCTTTTTTCACCAAAAACCCAAATTTTCCTTCCTTGAAACACATCCAAAACCCGAAAACATAGATACCTTTATTTTCGATCGAAACGAAATCTTTCATCGATCCCCAAAAACATCGAAGAATCATCTTTTTGAAACAACCAATACCTAATCAGCCACGCATAATCGACAAGAACAATTCCGTAAGCATTGACAACGCTTCCTACACTTCCTGGAAACCGTCCTTCCTTTTTTGACCGCCAATTTTCGGTTCGCCACTCCATCCCCCTCTACCCCGATCGAGAAGCACCCAAGATCCTTCCTTCCTTTTTTTTTTCTTTAATCGAGAATTCAATTCCGTTCGGGAGTCGATATCGCGCCACCTGGCAGTCGTCAAAAAGAGAAGAGTACACAGTACTTTTTGTATCTGGATCGAGGGGGTTGAGGAAGGGAGGGTTGATTCGAGGATTGCACACACGGAGTTGGCTCGATGACTCCCCTTTCCCTGGGATCCTCCCTCGCGGATCGGTGGATCTCTCGGCGTGGAATTAGGTTAGAGCCGGTTCTTGTAAGGTCCAAGGGAGAGAATACGGGTGAATCGTTTGAATATTAAACGGGGTAATCCCGGCCAGGGTGACACTTGTGCTTGTTCTTTAATTAATCCACGGTTACGAGGTGGAATTTTAGGTGGGTGATTATGGTAGCTGGATCTGTTACGTGATTTTTCTTCGCGTAATGATGGGAGGGAGGAGGGAAAGTGGTTTAACGAGGGGTGAAATTACCTTTTTTTTTTTTCAACGGGAATTTGAATATTTTTCCAGACGCAATAATAATAATTGTTAAAATAAAGTGAATATATAATATAATATATAATGAGTTTGGATTAATAATGGGTGGATTAATTTGGGTGGATTTTTATTTTCGTAGATGATTCGCTGAAAAGGGAATGGAAAGGGGTTGTTGGGATTATTAGAATTCCTTTTTTCGATTCGGGTTTTCTTCAACATTTCTGTGAAATGGGATAATTGTTAAATAGAGTGAATATTTAAGCTGGATTAATGGCGGATTTTGCGAAGAGTGTATTATTTTTCGTGGAAGGTATGAGTGGCAGATAATTCGTGGAATGATTATAAAGGTCTTTGTGTTACGGTTTAGTTACGGGGATGAAATTACGAGAATTTCTTTTTCATTGGATTATCTTCAATCACTTTGAGATGGAATAATTGTTGAACAAAATGAATATTTAATTTGGATTAAAAGGATAACTTTGCTTAAATTGAATTATTTATATAGACAGTACGAATGGATATGAATTTAATGAATTTATAGAATAAATTAGGGGATATTTGTTAGGAGGGGATGGAAACTTTGAGATTTCTCGTTGAATAAATTCGAGTGAATTATTCTTATGGATGATGAATAATTTGTAGAATAATTTTCAAAATCTTCGATATGAAGATGAAATGGTTTTTTTTTTCCATACTTTAAGCTCGAATAATCGCTGTAATTTATATATAATTCTCGTTAAATAAAGTGAATATTCGAGTTGGATAAATGGTGACTTAGAGATAAATTATTCCTGTAGAGGATATGGATGATGGATAATTTGTAGAATAAATTGGGGGGATTTTCGTACGATCTACGTTTGGTAGACTGTTGGAGTATTAATATTATGCAAATGAGGATAAGAGGCAAGATAAATATAAGAGGGAAGATGTGTTCCTTCTTTAACTCAAGTATCATTCTTTTCACAGTTTATCAAACGTCATAGATAGGATTCACGAGAAAGATATCTAAAATTTCGAGGAATTAATGTATAATATACTATCTAAATTCAAAAATCTCTTTACTATTTTTTCGCCATTTTAAAAAATTCAAATTTATAAATTATTTCTTTAAAAAAAAAAAAATTAACAAACATTTCCTCGATATTACGCATCGTACAAATACATATAAAAATAAAAAATCCCAAGTGATTTTTAAAATAATCCAAAACCAACCATTTTTAATTGCCTCCAAACAAAAAATAATTTTCAATAAAAAAAGAATCCCATCGAAATTGTATTTTGATCAAAATCAAAATCGATGAAATATCCATTTTATGTAGAGTCTTTGTGAAAATATGGTATCGATGATTGGATCAACATTTTTCTTTTTCTTTTTTTCACTTTCATAAAGCCACGAAGGAGTATTAAGCTCGAAAGCTTTCTCCAATGTTTCGAGTTTTGTTGGTTCGAGGGTCAGGAAAGTTTCGTTAAAGGGATAGTATCGTTATGATCGATTCGAAACTTGTTTTTCACCGTTCATTGCGCTATCGGTGTAATTCGAGGTTCGTTACGGAAAGGGGGAGGAAAAAAAGGAAAAAAAAATTTACGCTTTTATAAACATCGAATCCAGATTTGTTTTTTCAAAGTAATATCTCGTTGGTAACGATAGTAAGTGTGAACTTTGATAATTCAACAATATTGGTTTGAATAATTCAACAATAAAGTTTGAAACTTGAACGATTTTTTTTTTTTTTTTAATGTAAAACAGTTGGAAAGACTCGATGTTTCCAAACTGTTGTGCAGGTCCGATGAAAATTGCACTTATACTACTTGTACAAGCCACTTCTGGAATTTCTCCTTTATTCCGTCGATGAAAAATAGATTTTTCGTCGTGAAATGATGTTTCGACCACTTGGAATATTTTAAATTCCAAGGAATGTAAGTAGGTGTTTAGAAGTTGTTTGAAATTTATTTCAATTTCGATCGTTTTTTTTTTTTTTCAAATTGAAATGTAAAATGTAGAATGACATGATTCTGTTCCGCATCTCTGTAGCGTTTGTTCGAAGAGAAATCGAGAATTCATACTTTATTCATAAGGATTTCAATCCTTTTTTATATACGAATTTTTGTGTTCCCATTGATTCTACAATTTTTTTTTTTTTTTTTTTTTTTTTTTTCTTGAAATACACGACAGTCTATCCGTGTTTTCGAAACTTTCCTCGGTTTTCTTTCAGAGTTTCTTAATCGATCGTGATTCGAATACTCGTATTTCTTATTTTCTTCGTTTTATTTTTATGATGCTAATTACAAAGAACGAAAGAATAACCGATATTTCTACTCGAATTCCCTTTTACGAGATATCGATCTAATTTTAATCTTACTCGGTATTTTTCTTTTATCGTTTTGAAATAAGAATTTTATCTTAGAAGGAATTCAAAAGAAGGAGATTCTGAAGAACATAAAAATTAAAAAAAATTAAAGATCATTGTTATAATTTTACAGCTAAATAAAGAGATTAAATTAAGATTAAAGAGATTAAATTAAATTAAGATTAAATTAATGAATGGGAGAAAATTTATTTAAATAATCGTAATTAAATTGCATTAAAATTTAATCACGTTAAAATGAAAATTATAAAGATGAGATATTCTAAAGGCAAATTATTACACAAAATTTGTCACTCTTGCTCTGCAGCATTCTGTTTAACTTGCGCGGACCCGGTGAAATATTAGACGAAGCGCACACGGTCCAACACACATATTTAACTTCACGCCGCTATTTAACAAAGTCGGTACGAAATTTAAAGGATCGTGGTCCAGAAGACCGTGACCAAAAACCCAAAAGCAACGCTTCGTTACCGTCTATCAGCGGTTTCCAAGGGCGGATCCTTCCAAGGCCTTTCCTCGAAAACGTGACGTATTTCCTCGGCCAGCCCAGAAAAGGCCGAGATTAAAGGCAGAGGAACAATGACGAATTAATCTCATTACCTTTTTCGCGTCATACATTTTCGACATTTGCGTAAAATAATATAGAAATTTATTCGATTATTAAAAATCCCATGAAAATCAAAAACCGAGGGAAAACTTTCACCCGATTATTCGTTAACAATTCAAAATTTTCCTAGCATCTGTCATCGCGAATTTCGATTTAAATCTCTCTCTCTCTCTCTCTCTCTCTCTCTCTCTCTCTCTCTCTCTCTCTCTCTCTCTCTCTCTCTCCCTCTCTCTACCTCTCTCTACCTCTGAATTCTCGAAACGAACGAATCACGTGCCATGAAAATGGAAAAAAAAAAGAAAAATAAGGGAAAAAAAAGGGAAATCCAGAGAGAGAAATGGACTCGATGTAACGCAGTTGAATCATTAAATAATTTCACGAGTGAAAAAAGAGAATCGAGAGAGAAGCATGCGGCTTGGGATTAAAACTTTGGTCGCTCTTGGTGCTCGTGTACGCAATTGTGTTTTTGAGATGCTCGCTCCGTTGCCTATAGTTTGAGATTTGGTGTTTTATTGGTTTCCATCCTTTGAGGATGGCGAAACGCTTGACAACGAGAGATAATTCGGCTGGAACGCTTTGAAAATTACTGGAAATTGTGGAAAATAGAAACCACTTGATTCCTTCGTGGCAAAATTTTGTTTGGGATTTATGACGGATTTAATGCAGAGGATCGTTTCTATTAATTTTGGAATATTTATTGCTCTCTTTTTATCGATTGGACAATTCTATTAGATTTTAAAATTATAAAATTGTTTGAAGGGTTATTGCAAATATATTGTAGATAGTCAAAATGTAAAAATATTTAGCTATATTTAAAATTCGTTTTTTTTTTTTTTTGCAAATTCAAATTGAAACATATTTTTAAGAAGAATGGAAGCATTCGAATGGCAATTCGCTTCGAAACAATAATGATTAGATACGAAAAGACATTTTACGAAAAGAGAAATTTATTGAAAATGTTGATCATATTAATTTATCAAACTTGTATTGAATTGATATCGAACTAATCGTTTTAAGAATCGAACCCATGCGGATTTACTTTCCTAATTGTCTTACATAATTATACAAACATCGCATGGAAACACAAACGTTACAAAAAAGATCTTTCAATTTTCTGAAAAACTGTACATTATTAATACTCGAAAGTAATACTCTAAAATTCGTATGCAAAAAAAGTCTTAAATTATAATACTTCTTTACTTATACGTTTCTCTTCATTGTTGACGAGATCGTATGCGTATACTTCGCGCTTTTCATTTATTCATTTATCCACAATGCATTCTCTTCATCGTCCTCATCATCACACAAAACGTAGACTTCGTATTCTTCCCTTATCTAGCACGCATTCTCTACAAGCGTATTTTCCACATCTTCGTTTATCCACTGTATATTTTATATAGTCGTCATCCTCGATCATTGATACGAAGATCGTATCCTTCGATCGATCCATCGTTCTGGTGAACAATTAAAAATTAAGTCACTAGATTCTCTTCGTCTTCATCACATTGATAAGCGTATTTTCCACATCTTCGTTTATCCACTGTATATTTTATATAGTCGTCATCCTCGATCATTGATACAAAGATCGTACTCTTCGATCGACCCATCGTTCCTGTGAACAATTAAAAATTAAGTGAGAATCGTCATTAGATTCTCTTCGTCTTCATCGCATCGATAATTAAAAATTAATAAATATTTTTCACATCTTCGTTTATCCATTAGTACATTTTATATGTCGTCATTCTCGATCATTGATACAAAGATCGTACTCTTCGATCGACCCATCGTTCCTATGAATATCAATTAAAAATTAAGTGAGAATTAGTCATTTGATTCTCTTCATTTTCATCGCATTGACAAGCATATTTTCCACATCTTTATTTATCCGCAAATACATTTTATATAATCGTCATCCTCGATCATTAATCGAAGATCATATCCTTCGATCGATCCATTATTCCGGTGAACAATTAAAAAAATTAAATAAGAATCGTCATTAGATTCTCTTCGTCTTCATCGCATTGACAAACGTATTTTCCACATCTTCGTTTATCCGTTGTTACATTTTATGCTGTCATTATCCTCGATCATTGATACATGCCCTTCGATCGATCCATCGTTCCGGCGAACAATTAGAAATTGAGTGAGAATCAAGATCACTAGATTGAAATCGGCGAGCAGTAGGGTCGTGGTAACATAATTTCCTGCACGATTTCAAACATTAATATTCAACGTCCGAGTGGATGATGCGGAGGCGGAGTCGTTCGTGCGTTTCTGCTTAAAATCCAAACTGGTATCCCGCGCGAAATCAATATGGCGATGCTGCTGCAACCGACCGCAGCCTTTGTGCTCATTATTAAATCCGCCGCAGCACGTCTGGATGCTCGTGCACGGGTTTGTATTGAAACCCGATGTGATCAAGCTTGCTACTGGAACGGATACGTGATTTTTCTTCTTTTTCCTTTTTCTTTCTTTCTTTTCTTTTTTTTTTTTTTCTTATTTAACATTTTTTTCTTATTTAACTCGTCGATTTTCGACAAAAATTTGAATAATGAAAACTCGCGTTTAATAGTGATTCGTCAATGATGATTCGGGAATAAGTGAAGAAGAATTTTTATGGATTTTTTTGTGTGTGAATTTGAAAAGGCTGAAGTTTTAAAATTAAATTCTTCGAAATGATGAAGAAGGACAAAGAAGGAGAACGAAGAATTTTTATGAGAATATTTGATTGAATTTTATTAATTTCTTAATGAAGATTTTTTTTTTTTTAAGATTCTCTTGATTAAAATTTCAAATGTTCATTCTATTTCTAAAAATATTCCGTTATGAGTCAGATATCCAATATTTTCGATAATATTTATAATTAAATGATTATGGATTTAATATAAGCATAATTTCCAGCTGCATATATAATTTTAACGTCCGGATAAAATAATAAGATGAAAAGTTGGCGAAATTATCGTTATTGTTCCCCGTAATTGCTAATTAATATTTCATTGCCGTGTTACGTTTAATAATACAAACTTATTATCATTCTTATTGGATATTTATTTATATCCAATATTGCGTAACATTGTACTTGAATGAGACATTTTATCGTTAATAATTAACGAAAAAACTATTTTCCCATTCTCTTCCAAGGACAAAAATTCAATAAAAGTCCTCAATCTACAACCTCGTTCTACAACCTTCTATAACAAAGAATCTTTACTTTCACGGACAAAAATAAAAATTCGATAAATGTTCAATCCTAATTCCACAACTTTATGCATCAAACGATTTTCCATTCTCCACCATGTGATCAAAAATAAAAATTCGAAACAAATGTCTCGAAATTACACGATACGAAATTCATCGTCTCTTCAACCAAAATTCCAAATCGAAACGAAACCACTCCACTTTCGACTTTTTGCGTCGAAGAATTTCTCCCATTTTCCTTCCAAGCTTTTCAAATTGCCAAATCGATGCGAAACGAAATAGAAGAAAAGAAAAGAAAAGGAAAAAAAAGAACGAAAGGAAGAAACGTTGCATCAATCAGTGTTGTACATTCGTGTATTTTTATCTCTCTCGTTAAACTTGTCGAAACGCTCGGACGTACGTATCGCTCCGTCATTGTACTCCGTCGGGAGTAAAATGTTTATCGTGGAGTGGTTTTCGTCGAACAATTCAGGCTCGTTTCCAGCGGCTTTTGATACGTATCGTTTAATTATTTTCTTCTAGTTGGACAGATGCGAGAACTACCCTTAACGAGCATCGCCCATAACACATTTTTTAATTATCGCGTCTATGGAAAAAATCGAGATTCGAAAAAAGGAAGTTTTAAGTAGTCGAGTTTTGCTTGTAATTTTTCTCCTTCTTTTTTTCTTTTTCTTCTAGTTCGCATCGCTCGAAATTTTTAATAGTTATTGATTCGATGGTTGAATATCGATGGAAGATTTTTAGAATCTTTGGAAATTGGTTAGTAGATTAAGTATTTGGAAATATTGACGATTATTCAAGATTTTCTCTTTTATAGTATATTATTAAATTCGATTGTTGGAATAATTTAAATATTTGGAAATTTTCTTTGGAAAATATTCAAAAGATTTCGAAATACGAAGTTTCGTTTTTTTAATTCGTGAATTCCATTATGTTATGCATCATCCAGAACTTTTTCATTCATCCCTATTAGAAAAAAGAAAATCGATAATTTAAATATCTCGAAAATTATCTTCAAAAATATTCGCGTATGACGAAAAAAATTTCTCTCCTTTACGATTCAGAAAGATATCTTTTATCCGTTACGATTGACATCGATGAAAGATTTGAAATCGAAATGGATATGGATAATTTAAACATTTGAGAAAACGTCAGCCAAATGTAAATTGGAAAACACACCTTTCGCCTCATTTTATTTATTTTCATCCCTTTATTCGTTGCATCGTTAAACGTTATCATCCCTTTGATTATCTCTCGACACGGGCGAAGTATTTTGTATGTTTATTAAATTTTTCCGCTCGCGGAAATTGGGACGCGTGAATGGAAAAAGAAGGGCGGTTGGTGGCGTGACGATCGGCAATGAAATTAAAGGTTCGATTTCGAAACGAAATTGGGGCGTAAATTAAACAGAAAGTTTTCGCATCGTTTCCCAATGATAAAACCGCGGATCGTTGATCGAGGGATATAATCGAAAACTCGTGAAATAATCAGACGATTTCGTTGGCCAGAAGCGCCATTGCTTGCTTTCACGCGTTGCTTAAAGCCTGGGAATAATTTAAATGGACTTGAATTCACTCGTTGTTGGCCGGGTCATTTGGAAACATTTAGCTGATTAAGTAACGTTGACTTCATTCAAATTGCACGAGGAGCAACCGCACGAGCTATGTGAATAAAATATCAGCCGTTTCAATGATGAATAATTTTGAGAAATCGGCCCGTTCGACGAAACCCGGAATATAGAAACCCGATGAAATATCGTGGCAATAAATAACATTCGCGGAACAAAGAATATCGAATCAAAATTCCCGTTAAAGAGAACAGAGAAGCGTACTGTACGTCGAAACTGCGCACAAAGAGTTCATGAATCGTGTTAAAAACAATCTAAGGAAATCAAGTAAAATGCAAAGAATATCGATTATAGATTGAAAATCGTTTTTGAAATCATTTTTCCTGGTATAAATGTATGTTATAAATATCGATGATGCGTTTACCTATTTGAACGAATTGTTCTTCTCATAAATATTAACAATAATCCGCGTTAAACCGAGGAAATATTTTCAAAGAAAAGAAAACTATTTCCTAAGAGAACATCAAACGAAGATTTGCCGTCGCTTTTCTAACAAATTGTTTCTCTTAAAATATTAATAATAACCGCGTTAAACCGAAGAAATCGCTATTTTCAAAGAAAATCCGAACAACATCAAACGAAAATTTGCCATCGCTTTCCTAACAAATTGTTCTTTGAAATATTAACAAAATAGCCGCGTTAAACCGAAGAAATCGTTATTTTCAAAGGAAATCCGGAGAACATCGGACGAAGATTTGCCGTGGCTTTCGCTAATCAAATAAAAATCAGTGACAAATTTATTATTTGAACAAATTTTCCTCTTATTAAATCCTTAATTATTAAATCCTTAGATTCTACGGATTCTAGGTCAATGAGTTCTCCAAATGACCCTTAAGAGAAAAATCAAAATTTGGGTGAACGAAGATCGGTACAAAATAAAGCAGATCGATAACGAAACTTTCCACGGGGGTATCTTCGATTTTTGCACTGTTCCTTGGACCTGCGACGTGTTTCGAGCAACGGTTCTCCATTTCCCGGGAATGGAAAAAGGCAAATTGAATTTCGCCCATAAGAGAAGTGGTGGTTCGAGGAACACACTGTGGGACGAGGCGCCAGAACAGGGTGCTTCTCGAACGGAATAAAGCGGACAAAGGGGGGAAGTGAATGGAAGCGAAGGAATGGCGTCGAAACAGGAACGAGGAAGAAGGAAACGAGAAAGGGAAACAAAAGAAAAGGAGCGGACGTCCCTTTCTTCTCCTTTTTCCATCCCATTCCTTCTTTTTTTTTTCTTCTTCCTTCTCCTTTTTTCACCATCGAGCCTTGTCCTTGACCCTTTTTCTTCATTCTCTCATCGAAGCAGAAATTTTTACCGCCGCGATCGTAGAAATTGAAAATCTTCTATCATCGCGAATCGAATAAAATATTGTCAGTTTAAAGGAAAAATGGGTGGAAACGTTGGTTTGGAACCATAATGGCGGCCTTATCTTGGAGTACCGATGCCCATTATGGCGGCCGTTGAACGGCTATCGCTGTGCACGGGCGGCCATTATGTCATGCATACAGAGGATGGAATAGAATTACCTCAGCAGCTGATGAGGTAACGGTACTTATTATGGATGCATAATAAACGATACGGTATTCCATTGCGAAATCGTGATAAGGGGAGTTGCGAGTTTTAAGAGTTTCGCTCGAAAATATTATGAATGTTATCCTATTTTTCTATTTTTGATTTAAATATACGAGTTTTCGTATTTTATATCGTTGTATACATTAATGATTAGTAATTTTTTTTCAACGTAATTTCGTCAACTTGAATTTATTCTCTGCGTTACGAGCCTGTTAATTTTTATAATTATCGGAAATGTAATTTCGAGCGAGATTTTGCGGGGGCTAGGAATAATTCATCGTCATTAAAGCTGGCAATGTTTCGAACGATCTGACACGGCTTCGCTAATGAATTCAATCGAAAATAGTTCGAATTACCATAACGTATGAGGGAAACTGATGGTGATACGAGGGATGAATAATAATAATAATAATAATAATAATAATTTCGCTCGATGCACGCGGATAAATTACCCAATTCCCCTTCTAATAACGTTTACTAACGTTTTTCGTTTGATCACAAATTTCCATTTCCATTTCCTTTTGATTTCTTTCTATTATTTTTATCCCATTCGACGTATATCAATCCGATCGTTAAAAATATCATACCTACGTACAGGGAACACTACAAAATCCAGTTAATTAGAGGGAACAAAGTCGTTCAATCCTTTGAAGCATAGAAATTTGGAGATGAAAAATTGGCAGACACGAAGAGTCCGAGCAGGCGAACAGAGAGAACCACTTTATCCTTGCGCTTCAGCCAATTCGTCGATCAATGGCGTAATGAAATTGCGGATCGTAATCATATTTTTCCTCCCCCCTTTTTTCATGGCTATATATGCATGCACATTCTCGGTTCGATAAACGAAGAAAGGAAAAAAAACTTCCAGCTCGAACTGTAACACAAACTTTCTGCGATTTCACGAAATTATTTCTCGCCACGAAAGAAAGAAAGAAAGAAAGAAAGAAAGGACGGCGTTTTTTCAGAGATGCATCCGTCGATGGAGGAGAAGCTTTCTTCGTTATTTCACAACCCCCTCCCGTTCAAAAGATTTAGCTTCGTTGCACTGGTGATTCTCTTCTTCAGGGAGGGTTGGTTTCAAAGTGGAGAGAAGGGAAAGAAACAAAAGGAAATACACGCGGTTTTACGAAGGGGCGGAGAAAAATTGTACCCTTGCTCGTCGAAGATAATTTCTTGGAGTCTCGTAGACGACCCTCGCCTTCATTAGTCAAATATAAATGCGAAATATGAAATCGAGACTCGATCATTTACGTTCCTTTGCCTAAGCAAGTTTCTTTATTTGTTCAAATAAAGATGCTGGAAAATTTTGAACTGGATCGATGAACCTTTCAACATTTATTTCTATGTTTGTTCGTTAAGTTATTAGATATATGAGCTATCTAATTTATATTATCATTGATATTGGATTCTTTAAGATTCTTAATCTTAGAGAAATGGGGAAAAGAAAGGATGAATTACGTAGAAAAAGATTGTTTGATGGGCGTCTTTGTAGCTTACATTTGTAAAGTATGGATTGTGGATGTTTATGCAAATTGAAATTTTTATGAATACAGAAATGGAAGTGAAATGGAGATCTACTTCATGAGACCAACTTCTTTAAATATGGAAGAAATATGAGAATAGTGGCATATGGAAATTATTTTGAGAAATTAATATTTAAAAATTAATATTATTTAAAAATAATTTTCTTCGTATATTTTCAACTCGTATTGATTAACTTAAAGTAACGTGAAATTATTTATACTTATATGATTCTCATCCTTCCATACATTACTTTGGATAATTTTTTCATATCATGAAAATTTTATAGAATATTTCGTACAAAAACTTGGACTGGTCTTTTTCATAATTAAACTGCGAAATTGAAATTATACGTAAGAAAAATAGTATAAAGAAGTGAATAATTTCAATTTTCTTCGAACAAAACTTTTTTTTCATCATATCAGTAAAAAACTAAAGAGAAATTTTCAAGAAGTAATACAATATAATTATTACGCGTTATATTAGAAAATTTAATTATATTAAAATTTTTTTTTTCCTCTCTCTGTTCACGTCAATCTTTATTGAAATTCAGAGCCACGAATTCACAGACTATGAGGAAAAAGACCAAGGGACTATTTTCTCGGGCTTCGTTTCTCCATCAGAGAATTTTTCAAACGTCGATCCCTCGCCACGTTCAATCCAACGTAATATTTCCTGGTTACAAGTGGGGGAGAACCTTCTCCGCTTTTTTCGCAATTTCCGCGGGAAAATGGAGTATCGAGGTCGCGGAGTTCAGTTGGTGAGAATTCCAGGCCGAGATATTGTACAACTGCACGTTCCTTGCACCTCGCAGCGGAAAGATATCGATGGAATCCCTGCTATCTCTTGTTTAAATCGAGCATCTTCTCTTTCACCCGAGCAAACCGAACGATCTTGTTAAATAACGAGGAAAGTGAAATAGTTTGCCTCTTCCTGTGAACTGAACTCGACTCGATCTTCGAATCGAAGGATTTTATTTCAAATTGAAAAGCTGGAACTTTGCTGGAATTTCGAGGAAATTTGTAATGAATATTTATTTGTTAAATGTTTGAAAAATTGGTTCCTGTTTTTTTTTATACAAATTTATTATCATTTCAAATATTTAATTAAATCGATTAATTATATCTTTCTTTCGATTATTTTGCTTTAATTCTTATTAAAATATTGCAAGTTTTATTTAAGTATTTAATCAATTTTTTTTCTATTGATTGTTTAAAATTTTAAACAGAATCAGAGATTGTACAGTCTCGTTTAAAAATGCTGCGAAACTTGTCAGAAGGGTGCATCGCACAACTGTATCACGCAATAAAATCTAGTACATCTCTACAAAGTACCAAGTTTCCTTCACAATAAAACTACAACTATATCATCCCGGTTTATTACATTGGGAGGTATTAACTCGCAAGAAATTCGTGGTAAAATGGAAACTCGTCCTCGAGTTATGCATCTCCAAAGATCCCATAAATTCTGCGTTCCGGCACGTAAAATTTTCAGTACTTGCATCTTTAACTATCCCAAGACAATAATCAAACTATGCTACTCAATTTCAAGGAAGTAAAAAAAAAAAAAAAAAAATAAAAATAAAAAGAAAATAAATAATCTTTCAACTTTTGTTCACGCTCAAACGTAAAATAAAAAATATTAACATTAATATTTTTCGATTGGATGACGATAGCATTGATTGTTGAATACGGTGGAAAGTGTTGGCACAAGGACCCGTTTTTCGATGTTCATTGCATTGTAGACGAGTTTAACGAGCCGTACCTCTGCTAAAAGGCCTTCTTCGATTCGGACTAAATGGTACGACTAATTAATTGGACTCTTAAATAGGGGTCATTTCCTCTTTGCTCATTTCGATTAAACTTTATTTCAATTCATAATTGGATCTCTCCCTTTCTCCCTTTCTTTTTTATTTTTCATATTGTCAATATTAATTTTGTCGTTATTAATGGAAATAGAGACATGTCTGCAATTCCAATTTCCATTATTAACATAAGTAAATTGTGATGGAACTTAATTATAAAATATTTTTTTTAGACTTATTGTGATTTAGTAACTTGTTGTGTATTTGGTTGATGATAAGATAATAAGATAGACAAAAATCTATTGAAGAATAAGGATAAATGATATGACTTAGTGTTTATCGATGTGAGATAGAGATAAGAAAATTGCGGTGGAATCAGGCTTATGAATTAAGTTTAATAATACGATTTGTTGTCTACGAAATTTTTATGTAAAGAAATTGAAATTGTTTTTATGATGGAATTATGATGGATTTATGATGGAATGAATGATACAATCATAAGAGAATATTTTTAAGAATAACGATTTAGGTTAGAAAATTAGGTCTTTATTTGAGGACGAAAGTTACTTGCCAACCAGCGGTTATTTGGTTTTGTTTACCCTTTATTTTTATAGTATAATATAGATAGGAGAAAATATTTGCACAAACTACTTCGATATTTACATAATACCAAGTTGCTCGAGTGGAAGAAGTCTATTATTGCGATAGAATTTTGGTTTGACAAAAAGTAATTCAAATAATTTGCAAATATGAGCAAGCAAATACATTCATTGAATTTAATTTATAGCGTTTTTTTACGCAAGACACATTGCGTAAATACTTTATATTTGGAAAAATTTAAAGTGATCTTTCTCTTGGAAACTTTCCATTTACGTTGAGCAGGCAAGTTTTACAATGTTGCTAGAAGCTATTATATTTTATTATATAAGCAAAAGAAAAATGAATATTCAATCTTGATGAACAATATTTTTCCGATATGGAAACTTGAAGGTTTCTTTGATACTGTTTTTCTGAAAAATTGGTGGCCAGAGTATCTCTTTTTTTTTTTTTTCAATAAAAAAATTTACTACACAAAAGCTTAATTATAAAATATAAAAGATATTTAACCAAAATAAATGAAAATTTTATTCTAATATTCTTTTAATTAATTATTCCTATTCTTTTAATTAATACCTTCGTCATCTTAATCGATATTTATCTTCAAAGCTCCATCGAATCAAAATAAAATCAGAAGTAAATCCTTTGTCATATTTCACGTGTATCTTCCAATCGGTATTCACCTTAATAGAATCGATAGTTACATGAATCTGTAAGAATATCTATAATAAATCAAAATCTCTTCTTTCCTCCATTATGAAATATAATCCATTCATACAAACCTATATGAAACCATATACTCGGACCTTATCTATCACCCGCACGTTTAATACTCATTCTCAAGATTCTTCAAAATAGAATGAACAGATCTTAAATTTAAGATAAGAATAATAGTTCCTCGATTAAAATTCCAATCTTAAAAATTTCTTTCCCCACTTCGTTCATTTTCGCGCAATAATTATCCGATATGTCAACACGATCCATTCAAAATCCACACGAAAGAAGTTAATACAATCTCTCGAACTCCCAACTCGAACAGTAAGAAATGAAATTTCCATAGAAATATATTCCGTATATCCCAATCTAAATTAATTCTAATCGTAGTGCACAGTAACAAAATGTCCGGATATAACATCATAGGTCGATTCAAACTTTCAAAACGAACTGTTCAAAATCGAATCACACCCAACGCGGTATCGATAATCGAATCCATAGGATAGGGAGCAAGTTTCTAGTGGAAATCCTTCGATTTAATCGACGTCGGTTAGGTTGCGAACAGGTTAGAGTGATCGGCCTTAAGACAGAATTCCTCGTTAATTCGATTCTCTCGCGGCGCCATCAGTCGCGTAATCGCTCAGAGATTCCCCCCTTCCTCCATTGTCACCTCCTCCATGCACAAAGACACCGCGCGTCTCTTTTCTTGGTGCCTTTAAAGCCTCCAAGAAGGGGGAGAGAGAGAGAGAGAGAGAGAAATTGGACGATGAACGATCCTTCTTCCTCCTCATTTTTCCCTCGCGGAATGTCTCCGAAATTTCGTCTCTCGTCTTTCTCTCTTTCCACGTTGTCCTCGCCAGTCCCGTCGTTTTCTTCCCTTTGTCTCGAGAACTTTAACAATCCCCCAGGATCCGCGCAATCAACGAAAATTGTAATCTAACCGTAGCTCAGGAGTGTCCTTGTAACCGCGACTCGTGATCCTGGAAAATCGGATGTCCTCCTTTTGCTTTGTTCTCTCTCTCTCTCTCTCTCTCTCTCTCTCTCTCTCTCTCTCTCTCTCTCTCTCTCGTGAAGAGAGGGTAAGTAGAGGTTCTTGTTTTCCATTTTTCGTTTTGTTTCATTTTGTTTTTTTACTTTTACTGTGGCTTGGAACTCTTCCTTTTGTTGCTTGTCGTCGGCTTTTATTCGCGCCTTGATCATTTCTTTCGAGCGTCTTAATGCTCGTTTTTGCGTGTGTATTATAAGAAATACTGGTAAAAGTTCATTTGTATCATTGAAAATTTTCGTATTTGAAACGAGATTTTATGAAATAGGAGATTTTTTTGTTGTGTGAATGTTGCTCCATTTATAAGATTTACATCAGGTTTGATATATGTATAGGATACAGCAATTTTGTGAAATTTCAAAGTTCTTTCTTGAAAACGATTTATATACAGTTCAAAAATATATTTAACGTTTAAACGTTTTTAATCAATAGAAAATCACTCGACAAACTGGTGGAGTCAATATTAATTATTGAAGTAGTTGATTGATCGATCAATTGAAAATTAAAACAACGAAGAAAATTTGTATATTATGTAAGTTATTTTCTAGAGAATGTAACTTATTGGCTTTCATGTTCGTATCGATCATTGATGATGGATAGAAGATGGATTTTTATTATAGGGACGGTTTGGTTACAAGAACTAAATTGTTTCCAGATAAAATAAACGAAGTTCTACTGTTATTTTATTGTCTACTTTAATATTATTTAAAGTTTCGTTGATTGATATTTTTTTTTTTGCATAGAATATTACGTTCGTTTCTTTCTTTCTTTCTTTCTTTTTTTTTTCTTCTTTTTTAATTTTCATGTCAAGTTTTTCGAATTCTTTATTTCTCGTTAAATTATTAATTTTTTTTTATTTCTTGTTTTAAAATATTTGTAGAAGTTGTCCGTTGATTCTACATTCTCTTTCGTATCGTTTTTCAATATCCAGCTGCCAATTTAATTTTCTCTTTGTAAAGCTTTCGATTAAAGTTTTTATTATGCTCATGCTCTTCTCCAATCTTCAATATTATACCACTGTTTGATCTATGCTCGCCCTTTCACCTTCTGTAACCCTTTATGGACCAGAGTTTCATTCCCTTCAATTTCCAATATTATTATTATTTCGCTCGTATCTTGAATTTCTCTTAATCTTCCGCAACGAGAGATATTTATTCTCGTTATATCCTTGTACTGTAATTTTATTTCTCTTAATCCATAATATCGTCATTATTTTTTTTATATTTCCTCTTCTTTTATCTGACCATGAAAAAAAAAATTATATTTTTTTACATCACATAATGTATATATCTCTTGAAAAATAAAAAATATGTAAGAACATGTAGCAATAAGCTAAATTCATATTTTAAGATTCTTCGTTTCATTTCTCGATTCAAGACATTCAAATCTTTGGCTCAAAATGCAATAGAAACATCTAAAGTTAAATTTTATTTCTTCATTCGTTCTCGAACAGTGCTCAAACCTTTTCCTCAAAAATAAATCACGAAACAAATATTTAAACATAAAAAAAAAAAAAGAAAAATATATATATATATATACAAAACTTTCCTTCCATTTTCCAATAAACTTCCCCCTCTCCCAAAATCTAAAAAAATTCCTTAAAATTATCATCTACTTTCTATATCCTATCCTACATCCAACGTGAGGCACGCCAATAGCATCAATGGACGTGCACCATCCATCGTGGAAAGGATTCGTGCCAAGGTTAATTGTTAATCGACACGAATCCCGTTAAGTCAGGGTGTTTAGGGGCCGTGGTAGCAATTTCCTGTCGCGATACACAATGTTGAGAATTCGGCCAAGTTCCACCCGGTGCAACCCGGTTCGATTTACGAAGCGAAGGGCGATTATTAACCCACTTGGCGAATTTTAATGCGATGGAAATTCGCGCTTAATCCGGTTCTCGCAACCCTGTGTAACATGTGCATGCGCGTGCATGCGCCCTGTGGAAGAGGCCAGGGTGGAACCGGTTAATCTCGTCTTAAAAATCTGATTACAAGCTCAAGCTTTCCAAGCTGTAGCTGTAGTGACACAAAGAGTGTGAGCGTGATGGAAACTTCATCGTGAAGATTGTAGCCCGGCCCGGCCCCAATTGATTAAAGGGGGATGAATCGTTTCGAGGGAGAAAGGATTGATCGTTGGAACGTAGAAAATTGAAGGGAATTTTTTAATTTTGACTATAATTCTATATCGTAGTAATTTTTCTTTTTTTTAATCCTGCAAGGAAATTAATATTAATAATCGTGAGAAAGTTTGCTATGAGAAAAGAAAATACGAGAAATGGGTAGTTTTAAACGCTACGACCCTCTGCGTTTTTAAATAATTATAATTATTTTATTAATTATAATTAATTAATTTGTTGCCTCTTTTAAATCAATTGATTCCACGTAAACTCTCAAGAACGAAGAGAAACGTTCTGAATTAAACTTTTCTTAAGTTAATAAGTTAAAAATTCATAGAGGGAGAAATTTATGCGTAAATTGGTTGGAAAGGGTAGAAAACGTTAAATAGCTCGTTAAGACCGCCAGTGTCGACAATTCACGACATGATGGACCGCTCTCAAATTAACGTGAAAGCACATTGTCCAACTCGCGTTATTTGGTCGAATGAGAACCGAGACAAGGTGGATATCGTTAGACTTGACTGAATTACGACGTTGCGGAGCATGGATAATATAACCGTGTTTAACTTAGTACTCGATGACGCGCATGAGGATGCAGCTAAAGGGTTGGAGCGAAGATGGATGAATTTTCACGATAAAAACGTGAAAATATGAAGAAGATTGAAGAAATTTTGCAATTTTTTTTTTTAATTAAAAATTAGAAAAATTATTATTCACTTTTATTGAAGTCGAATCTTTAAATATTTCATTTTTATGTAAAAAGAATTGATTCAAAAAAAAAAAAGCAAAGGAAAGGAAAAAAAAATGTTTGAAATTTTGTTCTTCGATTAATTAAAATCAGAAATTTTTATCGTTGTTTGTATTATTTTATTATTACATTTTGTATTAATTTGTGTATTATAAATTTGAAACGTGGCGGTATTTAGATATCGAATGCTAATAGACGTGGATAATTGCGCGACATCGAAATCTGGTGACTATTGATATGAAATTCGTATACATTATATTTGGAATGTTTAAATGTTTAAATGTCTAACGTTAGGGGTAATAACAAATAGAAATAATTACACGTCATTATTATAACTATTCTTCAAAAATTAAACACTTTTATTAAGTATCCAATCTCTTCGTGCAATCGTTATTGATTTCATTACATATTTGAAACGTTAAATATTTAAATATCCAGACCTTATTGTAATTTTAATAACGCATTATCTGATTCGAAATATTTCAATCCAAAGTTATCTATATTCGAAAATTACTTATCGATACACTTCCCATAGTCATCCACTTGTATTTAAAAATATGAAAAAAAAGAAAGGAAAGGTTGGATCTTCTCCCTCTCCCCCCTTTTTTGTAATCAATTTAAACACGCTTCCAGAAAAAGGAAAAAATCTGGCTTTGTTTCCGGCGAGCGTCTATTAAGGGCGGCTGAGAAAGAAATCGTTGGCCCGAATTCGAAACGCTTTCGGCGTGCCTTTCATTATATCCGCGCCTCCAAAAGTCGAGTTCACCAGGGCAAAGGATGCGGCAGGAATATGTGGATTCCAGGTTATCTCTATAGACCCCGCTTAATATACGACTTTCGTCTGACTTTCCGCAACCCGGAGAGCGGAGAGTTTCTCGGAAGCGTTTCAACACTTTCGATTATCGCGGCTCCTACACCCCCAAACTTTCTCTTTGACACTCTGCGCTCGAAACTTGTGCCGACTCGAACAATTTTACTTCGAGTCCTTTGCTTTTTTTTTTTTTTTTTTTTTTTCTTCTGAATCGATAAAGATTTTGATTTTGTGGAAAATGCGCGCGATCACGATTTTAAATTCGATGTTTTATTTCGTGGGAAGCGATAGATTTTTTTTACGAATTTATTAAGATTTTTTACGAGATTTCGATTTGCGATTATTTCTAATTAAAATTGAGGAATTGGAAAGATTTGTTGGTAAACTTTTTAGGTTTTTTTTTCACAGATCGAAGAACTAATTTTGTTGGTGCACGTGTCTTCAGCGAATAAATATCGCAAATGAAATACATCTAGGCGACGAGATTTCATTGTGGAATCGGAGATATTGCATCCCCAGCTCTGCTCTGCAGAGGCGCGTTAATCGAAGTAACTCTGCCACTAGGGAGAGTATTTGCGAATGTATTTGTGAGTACAGGGTGCTCCACTAAAATTCGATCAATCTCTGTCCTCTGTTGTTCGAAAACGATTCAACAATTTAACGACTAAATAAAATATTATTTAAATAACTACTTTTTATCCCAAATAAAATTTACAAGCGTTGATTTTTACTCCTCAAAATTTGACTTAAACTTATCGTAAATTAATATCTCCACAATATAGATTCTTCGACGCAACAATTTTGCAATATATTTTATAATTTTCATAAACAAGCCGTAAATAATAACAATCTTATTCTAAGTTGAACGAATTTATGCAAATCACCCTGTATGCAGGGATCTCTCCGTGGCCAGATGCACGCCTCTCAGCACAGATAACAGTGTAACAGTCGACGACGCTAAATCCCTCCGGAAACACGGGAGAAACGAACCTTATATTTTCACTTGGAGCCAAGTAGATAACGAAATTGAGCTCGATGGCGCGAATTTATCAGGCGAAGCACGAATAAACATCCCGCTGTTCGATTCGATTAATAGAAAACTTCGAGCCAAGCCCACGTGTTCGAATTCACGTTGCGTAACAATCTCGTATTCTACCTGTCCACTATTATACATCGTGTACATCGAAAAAAAGAAAAAGAAAAGAAAAGAAAAGAAAAAAATCGCTCTTCCTCCAAAAAAAAACTTCTTACTATCTACGGAATTAAAATCGTTTCTCTTGAAGTTCCATAATAGCGCCGTTGGGTTCGGTTTTAATTTTAAAGCCGTTCTTCGGCTTCGTTGAAAAAGGGGGTGAAGGTTGAGGGCAGAAGGGGAGGGAAGTTGAACAAGGGGTTTTTTTCGAAAGTTGCGGGGAGAACACGGGCCGACACTCGGGAATTTCTCATTTCACCAGCGGCAGAGAAAGAGAAAGAGAGAGAGGGAGTTTTTTTTCCTGCCATCGAGAAGAGAAAATTGACTTTCCGCGGGATAAGTTAGAATTTTGGAGTTTCGGGCGGAAGCTAGGGCGGTGTCGTTGGCTCGTCCTGGATGAAAGGTCGACTGATGATGGAAGTTACTTTTCTTGTTATATTTTCATGACGTGGAACGGAGAAATATGCGAGAGAGGGAGATTTCCCTTGGAATATTCCAGCTGGACGCTGCTGGAATTTTTCGCATACCAAATTTTTTCAAGCAAATTTTTATCCTCCATTTTTATCTTTCTCTTAACTTTCCTAAACTTCCTTTTATTCCTAACGATTATCTTTTGTATTCTTTACTTTTATCATTTACGTCATTCGTTTTTTTATCATATCATATTATTAGAATATGAAGAACCAATAATTCGTTTTCACTAATTAAAATTAACAAATATACTCAATCACATCGACAAATGTAAAGGAAGAAAGGATAAATTTTAAACGAAACATGGACGAAAGAATGATTGTCTTGCATCGAAGAATCCGCGTGAAGTAAGTAAGGGTTTGTTAAGCAAGGGATGAAAGCAAATAAGGGGATGAGGGGCGCAGGTTTTACAATAACACTCTTTCACGCAAAGAGATCGTCGAGAAAAGTAGGAAGCCGGATCTTTAATTTCCTGGCCGAGTAAAAATCTCTACAAGCAGTGAGCAGACTGCTCGAAATGATTGAATGTGAACGAGGAACGAAATCAAGAAAGTCTTGAAACCTGGCGGCGCGAGGAAGGAAAAAACGAGATGAAAATTGAATTTATCCGAGACACTCGACATCCGTAATTGATCGATAGAATTAATTTCGATCGTCTGGAAATGAAAACGAAATTTCGAACGTTTCTCGTTTTTTTTTCTTTTTTTTTTGAAAAAAAAGGAAAACATGTCACAAGTTAAAAAGAATTCAAAGTTTACAAGTTGAAAATGTCCGAAGAAAATTTTTGATTTAGAATGAAATATATAATATTTGAATATTTTTTGGAAGGCGTTTGATCGAGAGAAACGATGATGATGATCGTCTTCTTAAAATTAATTTAATTGCGAATTAAGCTCGTTATTAGAAAACTACTTTTATTATACTTAATGTAAAATTCATAAAGTTTCAGGCTTAATTACTCTTCGAAAAAGTGATTAACAATAAAACTTTTCAGTTGCACAACTTGGTTAATTGCTACGCCAAAAAAGTGTATATTATAAAGTTTTAAATGCATGATTAAATTCTAACTTCTCTCATAAAATCGATATTGCTCGGATCAGAATTGTACATTTCATTTTCAAAATTCGGACAAATGGAGCAATGATATCAATCCCTTGCTCTCCTTTCTTACCACAAATTCCAAACCATCCTCATCTCCGTTTCCAAAACGACAAAGAAAAAAAAAAATCCGTATTTACACATTTCCCCTCCATCTAAAATCTACAAATCGAACGAATTATACGATATCTCTCTCCAAATAATATCAACCCTTTCTCATTTCTCTTCGATTCCAAGCTCGGGAAGAAAAAAAACCCGTCCCCTTCGCAACGCAATTTCCCCCAACGCAATCTCTCTCGTCAAAGAAACTTAATTCCTCCTCTTTCTCGCGAACCGTTTGCATTATAACTCCTTCTCGTTCTCCCCCTTTTTTCGATGGAATCGCTGGAACCGGGGAGTGTCAGGGCCGAGCCGGGTCCAAGGACGCAGCTTCCGCGTCCTTTTTCGAGGCGCGTGCACGCGACAGCACGTGCCACGGCCTCCCCCACGTAGCTGCCTGGCCGCATGCGATCGAGGCCGACCAAATGGATATTTAACGAACGTGACCCCCATTACTCCGAATTAAAGGGATTCACAACCCCCCTCTGTCGCCCTTATAATACACGCGTAGCCCTGGGCACACGCGATCGAATGGCCGATCATCAAATGGACATTCGACGAACGTCAGAGATCGCCATAATCGGATGTCTCTCCAGGCGAGAATCGAAGAGAATTCGCGCCTGACCTCATCTGTCGCAAACCTTATAACAAATGATGTTCGCGTGCATTCTCGCGAAAATCGTTCCCGTGAAGCTCGTTAACCCATCTCAATCCCCCCCCACCACGGTTAAATAATAATCTGGAAAGGAAACGGTTGGAATGCAGCTTCCGCTGATCGCCACCCTCTTTGTCGTGGAAGTCACATGGAACAGTTATAACAGGTCTACGATGCTACTACGTGACGTTATTCTTCAGGCTGTGTTCAGGAACGCAGTTAGAAAATAGTTCTGTGTTAGAAAATTCGCGTAATTGCGTCACTCGTGCTTTTTAATTCCTTCCTTATTTCCTCGCTTCCCCGGTTTCTTTTTCGTTAATTCTTACGGATACTTTTTTTTTATTTGAGAGTGTTAATTGTTAGTCTCGATTTCGATTGGAGTCACGCGGGAAAACGTGCGTCACACGCGACTCCGTACGCGAGCATTTTTCATTGAAACTGATGATGATTGGTGACGACGTAGATGGGGAGGATATCGATAGCTTCGTGTCGATAATTTTAGACGCGATACAAATTTAGCTGCCGATGGGGCAAGGTCAAGGTCTGGGCCGTCGCATAACCCATTTTCGACGAAGGGCTCCTTTGGATTTCGTATTCATCATCGATGAATATTTAAAAACCGGTATTGGGGGGAGGGGGGAGGGTTTAGGGATGGCTCGATATTTTCCACGATTATTAATCAAGTGTTATCTCGCGCCTAGATGACGGATTTTTAATTTGAAACTCATCCAATGTGATTGCAAATGTTCGATGTGCGGAAGGGAGTCGTGGAAAATTTTAATGAATAAGCAAGGATTTTAATTCTACGCTCGTTAACCAATGCGAACTCTTTCGCTTTTATTTTATATTCCTTTATTTCAATAATGTGATCGATAACTCGTATCTCGTTCTTTTTTTTTGGCGAAGTTTAAGTTGAAGAAAAGATTACGATCTTTTTAATGAAATTTTTCAAGGAAAATTATGTATTAGAGGGGGGGGGGGGGGAAATGCAATTTATTTTCGAAGCATTAATCCATACTTCTCTCAGAGGACTCGTTTAATTTTTAATTAGCCAGATAATGTAATTTCTTCTCTCGAGCGCATTCTCCTACACAATGGCCCCTAAACTATATTTATTTTTATAAAATATTATTTAATAGAAAAGTTAATCCCACGAAACCGATCTTGGTAAAACTAAAAAATATATATTTGCGATAGAAAATCGGGTACTTCGTTATTAATGTTTCCTTAAAATTTATTCCTTAAAATCCACTCTCGAAAATTTCCCTTGCCGTCCCTTTTCACATTCATCCCTGAAACGTATTCACTTTAATCCATTCCATTTACCGAAGCAAAAAAAAAGCACAGAGATCGGAAACAAAAGTCTTCTCTTCGTAGTAGAGGGTATCTTAGTAAGAAAGTACACTCGTCGAGCCCTGTTTCTACGGTTCTTTTAAAGCACTTTTTTCTTTTTTTTTTTTTTTTTTTTTTTCTTAAATCTACTTACCAAAGATTCGACTAACAAGAAAGCTATGGCTTCGCTCGAAAGGTCAAACGGGTATCCATTAAAAGTAGAAAGAGGAGAGTAGAGTCGAAGGAATGTTTCGAATCTTTTCCTTCCTTCGAAAGAATTATTTTATCTCTGAAAGTATGGGATGATTTCACGAAACTCGCGCCATGACTGCAAAGGGTGAAAGGGTACAGCGAGAGAGAAACGATCGCAAAGGGGTTGCAACGGAGCTTTTCTGCGTCATTGCCGCCGATGTCAGCATCACTTTTCTCGATGCATACCAGAGATTTCCATTCCAAAGATGCTTTGTTTTTTTTTTGTTTTTGTTTTTTTTAATCCTTTTGTAACGTTCTCGAATTCCAAGGAATAATATCGGGCCAAGAGGAACGAGGGTTGGGACGACTTTTTTCGCGATCCTTTTGAGGGAGTCCTCTGATCGAGAATGAAAGATACGCTCGATTGTGCCCTTGATCGGATAATCCCTCTTGTCGGCATATTTATTGAGAATTTTCCATAAAAAAAATTCTTTTCAGAAAATGTTTTTTGGAGAATTTTCGATGATTGATCGAATAAGATGTCTTTGTAAGGAAAAAAAAATGAATTGTATTGGTGGAAGATACTTGAAATTTGAAGTTTGAAGTTTGGATTAAATCATAAATTTTTTCCATTCATAATAATTGTATTATCGTTTTAATAACGATTTATATTATATACATGATATGTATGACTAAACCATTAAATTGAATTTTTCAATTGATATGTTACGATAATAACACGTTATAATGAATGAAATTTATATGAGTTCGTGAATATTTATATAAATACTTTAATGTTGAAGGGACACTGCTTCAACATTATTATTCATTAAATTTAATATCATATGTAGAAATTTCGAAAACCCAATATTCCAATTTATATTCCATATACATATATATATTTAAATTTTTTTATCTTTCTATATTCTAAATTTAGATCTTGCTATATACAATTCAAATTCCGGTGAAGTAATTAGCATAGCCTTCGGTTAAACTACCAAATTAAACGCCAACCTATCACCAACTCGATTTAAATCTCAAGTATCTCCACCTAACCAAGATCTAACCTCAAAGTTCACACCAAACTATCTTACAGACCAAATCCATTTTAAATTAATCAAATTAGCCGGTTAAGCATTTTAATCTTGCCACTCGCTGAAACTACATATTAGATCATTCGAATTAATTTGACGCGAAGAAGATGCAATATTTGGAGAAAAGTTTTCCAAGCGGTGGCGACGCCATGATTAACGGAGTTAACTAGAGAGTTAGATGGCGGGACTAAACCTACTTAGCTCTATTATAACTTTGCCCAAGTTAAATGAGACTCTAGACGGAATAGAGAACACTTGTTTCATTCTTGATTTCTTCTTTCGATTGAAGGATAGCTTTCGTGAATCTTGGATCGAAAATAATGTAAAAGATGAATAATTGATCGATGGTTATCATAAAAGATATACTTTTGATTGATATATCCTCGTATCTATTTATTTATAAAATCAATTTTTGTAAAATCATTGCGTAAATTTTCCATAGTTTTTACATTGCAGCAAGTCTTTTCAGAATATTTTCAATCTCTAAAAATTTCTTTAAATATTATTTTTACGTAAAAAAAAATTGTTTCGATATTTTTATTTCCCTTTTTGTTAAATTTTTTTCTATCTTTCAGTTAAGTTTAAAAGAAATCAATTTTTTCGACTGTATAACAATTGAACAAACTTTCAATTTTCTTGCAAACTGATCGAGTTTGCAAAACAGAAAAATTCGCCAGGAAACCGAGCACACTTTTAAGAATTTTACCGCGTGACTGAGTTAGCTTTGATTTATTGTATGCAATTATTTCAACGTTGAAATTGCGTTATTTGGACGGTTGCACCGTTATTCGACTAAAAATTCCTCCATTTGCGCTATTCTCGTGTTTGATCGTTGACATCCATCGCGTACCGCGAATATTATAAACGTTAATGCTGTTTAACAATCTTCTTTCCCACTTTTCATCATTTTAATTCAGTTACAAACGATTATATTTAACAAATAAAAATTTTCTTCTTTGTGGAAAAATTTCTGAATCTTTTGTAGAAATTTCTAAAATCGCTCCAAATCGAATATAATAAACTAACTTTTTACCACACCTGTTACTATTCACAATACATAATATATAAAAAACCTTGATGAATCATTTCAAACTAACTCAATCTCCAAAAAAAAAAAAATATTCAACAACCACTCAATCCTCCAGAAGGGAAAGAAGAAAGAAAGAAAAGTGAAAATAAGAAATAATTCGTCATCGAAGAGTTAAATCGATTCAAACCACCCACCGAAAATCTTTATAAAACTGTTACTAAATTCTGCTCGTTCATTTCGTGTTGAACGAAAGATGATTCGATAGAGGTAGAAGGGGAGAGAGGGATAACAGAAATCAATCATTCCTCGCATTCATCAGATGGAAACGGAGATTGTCCATGGTCGGCACGCATCTGGGCGCAAACTCGAGCAAGTGGATCGGTGCCAATTAATTGCACAGAGGGGAGATGCTGCGGTCGGGGTACGTAGTGATTTACGTAACTGCCGAGCTTGTGCTCGCTTGATTCCTCACGCGAAACATTTACATTCGTCCCCCTTAAATTTGTACGAAATTGCGGCTATCCCACGGCTGGATGGCGTTTAATTTGGTCCCTCGTCGCGAAGTAGCATAGTTTCAATAATATAGGTCGGTATTCCTTCAATTACAGGGGAGAGGACATTGTTACAGCTAATGATTAATTTCATTTGGAAAAAATTTTCTTCGAGAGGCGTTCTTCCCTTTCTTTTTATTTTTTTTTTTTTTCCTTTTTTTTTCTCTTTGTGTTTCGAAATTATAAATTAGGAATCCCTGAATTTCGATGATTGGCAATATTCTATTAAATATTTGATGAGATGTAGATGATTTAGAATAGATTTCACAGAGATGTGCATTTCGATGTATTTATTCTATAAATTGGAAGGCGTTTAAAATAAAAAAAAAAAAAGGATAATGATTTTCTTTTCTTTCGATTGTCAAGGAATACAATGTTTCAGAATACATACCCCCATTTTCATGTATTCGAAGTCATAAATCAAGGAATCGCGTAAAAAAAGGTTCGCCGATTCGAAAGTTATCTTTGGAAAAGCGGTGGAAAATCGGTGTCCCCGCTAACCATTGCGAAGATCGCCCGCATATACGTCGCATTTATCGGTCTGTTTGCTTTCGAAACGATTAGTAAATCGAAACATGCCCGCATGTCCGATCATCGTACTCGACAAACGATTCCATCGTGTATCGGTATTAAAGAAAAAAATAACTGCTTTGTCCGATTTCATGCGTGTAAATTTTATAATATTATTTTATAATATTACGATTCTTTTTTTCGTTTCTGTTTTTCACACTGATTAAATTTTTAATATTTCGTAATTATCTTCGTTCGTTAAATTTTATAAATTATTCATTCGATCTCGATATAAAATGGTATAATTCGATAATTTTCGATAAAAAAAAATAAATAGTAAATAGAAGATACGTTCAGGATACGTCTATAAAAAATTATAGAATATTCCATTAAATTCGTTTGATTAATCAATGTAATTAAATCCAAATCAATCGATTGAATAAAAATCTAATTTACTTTGTCCAGAGGATTTTTTAAATCAATGTAAAAATAATATATATAGTATATTATTAATAACACTGTTACAAGAATTGTTCTTCCAGAGAATAAATAAATTTATCACGTAATTTATTCTAAAATTCGAATAAATTATTTTAAAATTAGGAAAACTTTGAACTTCTATAAATCCGAAGATAATAATTGTCGGTCAATGGATGAAATATTATTAAAAACGCGGAACTTTGTTCTTTAAAACGCTTTTTCATTTATCTCGATACGATTTCCGGTTCCCAAAATATCATTGTATAAAGAAAACGTAATTTTTAATCATTTGTCTTAACCCTATTAAAATTAAAAAAACTTTGAATCGCTATAACTCCGAAGATATTAACTTCTGGTTAACCAATGACCGATCGTTAGAAGTGCTGAACCTTGCTCTTTAAAATGCTTTTTCGTTTATTTCGATACGACTTCCGGTTCCCAAAATATCATTGTATAAAGAAAACGTAATTTTTAATCATTTACCATAATCCTATTAAAATTAGAAAAACTTTGAATCGCTATAACTCCGAAGATATTGACTTCCGGTTAATCAATGAAAGATCGTTAGAAGCGCTGAACCTTGCTCTTTAAAACGCTTTTTTGTTTATCTCGATACGACTTCCGGTTGCCGAGATATCGTCGTGTAAAGAAAAAGGTAATTTTTAATCGTTTATTATCTTCGTCCTTGTTACTTACTCGGATCTCTCGCTCGCACCTCGTCTCACTAACCTATGCCAAACATCAGACGAGTGACAGACGCGATTCGTGGAAAAATATAGTACGCATATTCCAGGAAAAATATGTGGGTCAGTGGGTCGCGGGCCATTCATAATTTTTGCACCGTCTTAAGTACCATGGAAACTTTAAGTATTTATATCTCGGCAACGGATTAAGATATTGAGATAAAACAAAAAGTGATTTAAATGGCACGATTTCCTCTATTTATTGAGTGGATTTTGGCGATAAAATTTTCAGTTTCTTCGTTTGTATTTTTTATACGAAAAATCAAAGTTTCATCGTAATTTTGAGCGAACGCAATGGTCTATTGTGTCTATAAAATTATAAAATACGTAATTTGGCATACGTCTTATATAATACGAAACATTTTTTGCAAATTGAATTTTTAAATACGTTTTTAAACGAAACAAAAGAATTTGAAGCGAAATATCGTTACATTCGAACAGAAACAGCATAGAAAAATCATGTTTCAAAAGACAGATAGCGTGTACTATAAAAAGTAAAATAAATTTTCTTTAAAATACACGGGAAATTCCACGATAAATTCCACATTGGAAATCTGATATATAAAACCAAACATTTTTCCATGCGCGATCGTTATCTCGGACAATCTTTCTCCACCTACGAAGAAGGAAAAGTTGTTCCCTCGACGTCACGTGCAACGCTCTGAAAGCGTTCGATCGTGAACGTCGAGACCGCTGTTCCTTCGAGGACGATAGAGTGGAAGCGCGTTTTTCCTCTCGACGATCGACGCGTTCGATCACGTTTCCGGAAGTCGGATGCCTTTGTTCTTTCGCTCACCTGCCCAAAGGTTAATTCGATATACAGGCCCACGTCCACTTGTCCTTTTTGCTGCCTTTGGAACAGGGACGATACGAGAAATGGGCTCGAAAAATGGAAATATCGTATTGATCGATGGCCCTGTAACGAATTGGACAATGATGAATGTAGGGAAATAAATGGAAGAGTAATGTTGTTTCGCGGTTTATGATTTTGTCTCTGTGTTTGAACTTTTATTTTGTTTTTCAAATAAATTAGTATATATTATTATAAAATCTTCAATTTATTCGTTTTCAAAAAAACTAGAATTTTTTTCTAATATATTCGTTTCTTTTTGTTTCAGGTAAGAGTCGTCAAATTTCTAAGAATATTCGATGTCATTGGGTAAAGGGTACAAGTTTAGAGACTCGAAAATGTGTAAGTTAACATGTATGTAATTGCAACGTGACTTTCTAGAAAAATTTATAGAAAGAAATTATATTTATTCGTGTAATCATAGAAATTATACAATAACCAAGATGCAAGATGTGTCAAAAATTAAACAAAGAACGTATTATAATATAATCAATCCGAGTTATAACGAGTTAAAACTTCTACAAACTTGTCAAAATCGTCTCAAAATGAAAAGAAGGAAAAAAGAAAGTAGAAAAAGGATGGCAAACATCCGGGTTTACCTTCAACTCTGTTGCACCCCCTCGACGTCCATCGTATCGCAAAAAGTGTTTCCAACGGTCCTCCACCTTTCCCCTTCGTCGAATCGATACTGTTTATCGCGTTCCAAAGATGTCCCGTGAATCAGTCGGCGCGTGGAAAAATATTCGTCTGGGTGATCGTAAACGTTGGTGGTCCATGAACTGTGCGCGTGTATCCGCGTATACACGTCTGAAATTTATTTCTTGATTCGTGGATGCGCCCTCGGGAGATGTCGGTGGTTTCAACCGTAAAACAGGTTGCCATGGCTACCCAAGCGAGTTTTACGAGTGCCTTGAACCCTCTTACGAATTGCAACCCCACCCTCGTGTCTTTTACCCATGTATCCCCAATTCCTGCCCTCCAAAATCGTTCCTCGTTCCGGAAGCTTCGGCTAGTTCCGGATCTCGCCGATCCACGATCTGTTTTTTCGGCTTGAAAAATTCCGGTGAATGGAAAACACATACGGGCTCGTCTCGAGTCAATGGAGATTGGCGCTATTTATAAGCGGGTTCAGACGTCTGGCTGAGGGTCAACAGGGTTCAGATGGACCACGATTTTATTGCGAGATTAATTGGAATTTGAATGGAGGGGTGGTAAATAAGGATGGTTGACAGATTCGAGGGTAGGAGAGAGTAGTTTAAAAATTCTTCTTCACTTTGTGAATTAATTTGAGGTAGGAATTAATGAAAAGATAACGAAAGAATTCTGAACAATCGATTAATAAATTAATGCTTTGATGGAAGACGATTTATCGATCGAGAGTAACAATTTGATATATACTCAGATCACTTTCTGGAATAATGTTCGATATGAAATAGAAAATCGTTGGAACAATTTAAAATTTCTAGTATCTCTTCGTTCCACGTTTCTTCAACACAACTTTGTTACTTACTTCGCTTCGCCGAGATTCAAATCTCGAGAAGATTTGGCCAAGATTCGGCCAGATGAAGAGGAATAAATCGATGGTCGTATGCAAATCCCCCGCGAATATCGGCGAAAGCTTTTCGCGTATGCAAAAGAGAACGCGAGCCATTTTCATAGCGGAGCTTTTCATGGATATTCTGGTCATAAATATGAATAATTTTCGCGAACAACCGGTGGAACGAAGTGATTCGGTATAAAAATCGTGGATATCATCATTTCTAATGCTGTATTTTCGAAAATCGTTTCTTGTTAATCGATATTAATTATAATTTTCGATTAAATGGATTTTCATAATTTGTACGATCTTTCGATCTGAGTTTTGATTTCATTAAATTTTTCCAAGATTGCTCCTCACTCGATCGAAATTAGATTTTTTTTGTATATATATTTGAATTTTCATTTCATTAAATTTTTCCAAGATTTATCTCTCACCCAATTGAAATTAATTTTAATAACGTGAATTTTCGTAATTTGTATTAGCGTGTCGATTTAAATTTTTAAATTTTCAATTAAAGAGAATTTTTTTTTTGTTTAATATAATTTAAAATCTTCGAAGAGAAATTTTCAATTCTATGAAAAGTAAGTTTAGTGCTATGAGGAATCAACATATCCATCGTTGTAATTAATTTAATCGCCGTATTCCTAATCCGGCATTAAAACATTTTCGACAACGTTAAAACTCGAAAAGGTAGCTTGAATTAAGCATATCTGAAGAATTTTGCGGGTCAACCGGCCGCAGAATAAACATCTCCCATTTATAGTAGCCATTTTGAAGTAACACGGTTTCCCAACTTTAATAAGCTGAACGTGCTGCCCACGCAACCACTTGTGCCTTAGATAAATTTTTTTCTTTTCGTAGAATGCCGTAATTACACTTTGCAATCTCTGTATTCAACACAAAGATTTGTTGAAAAATGTGCCAGTCGAAGAATTTTCTTTAAGAAACAGAAGAAAGAGAAAAGAATAATTTTCTTCACGAGAAAGAGAACCACGCAATTTTTTTTTATTTTTTGTTCATTACGTAACATTCATATTTAATGATTATTAAATAATATTTTTATTTTCAACGATTCATTCGAAATTTATTATAAAGTTACAGCGCCGTTTTTAATTTTAATATTCGAAGGTAAAAAAAATTCAAAGAAGAAATTAATATTTTAACAGAAAAAGTTTTCAATAAAATCGAATTTTTCTTTGATGGTAAAAATATCAAAAAAATAATTCCCAAAGAGGCTACGTTTTCCAATAAATGATACAAATCGATCGTAATTTTTCTATTAACGATTTTCGAACAGAAACCTTCAATTATGGATAGATCATTGCTGAAGACTTCAATTAATATTCGATATTATATCGAAAATTAATATCGAAAAAATTTTAGAAATATAAAATATGATGTGTAATTTCTTTTTCTTCTTCTCGTATAACTCGTACTTCGAAAAAGATACATAGAAAGAAAAATCAAGGATAAAACAGCCCTTGTGTCTTCGAGAAACAAAATTCTTTACATAATAATTACATAACATTATAATTATAACATAATAATTGTTAAAAATGTGCAACAGATACTTTTAAAATTTGAAAAATTAATTTTAACTAATTAAAATCATTTTACCTTTATAATAATACATATAATTTATATAAATAAAATAAAAATATTAATATACTAATTATTAATTAAATTTGCATAATATATGTACCTTAAAAATTCTGAAAACCAACCACTCTCTTAAAAAGATAATATCACGTTTCTTGACCATCCCACTGATACTGATATTCCAACAAATCTTGTAAATTTTATTATTGTGTTTGTTGTAGTATTAAATCCTACTCATTTTTCCCGTTATAAAGATTTTTAACGACTCGTATTCTTCTTTCCATTGCTTCAGAATTATTCTGAACGTGAGAAAAGAGTACAGAAACCTTCGCATGATTCGATCGAAGATATAAGGGCTATCAGACGATTTTACGATAAACTGTTTCGCTATACAGACATTGCTAAAAGCTTACCGTCTATAAATTTGGAAAATTTCCATTTATGAATCATTTCATAAATTTTGCCTAATAAAAAAAACTTGGATACTTGTATTTATGATCGTTGCAAATATAAAAGAATTTTTAGATTAGGAAATTCTAAATTTTCGAACAGTAAAAATATCTTTCATTTCTGAGAAAGAGAATGGAATATCGATATTATTCCAATGTTAAAGAGACGAGGATTCGGTTTGACAAATTTTTCTTACGGCGAGATAGACGAGATAAATTTCACTTTCGATCGATCGTGCATGTCGCGGGGAACCTCGTTGAGAAGAATTCTCTATTAGGTTCTCTGTCTTGAAACAAGGATATAGAGAGCGTGAATTGGGGCATGAATCCTGAATAGTCCAACCTGATGTGGATACATCGATAATTGGCATTCTCTTCTATCTTCCTTATATTGGATAATTCTTAAATTCGCATAAAATCAAAATATCATTTATTCATAAGATATATTCATCTTGTCGCTTCAATGTTTTTAAACGAATATAAAATCTTGCAAAAATTCCACAAATAATTCTCTCATAATAGTAATAGAAATAATTGAAGAATAACTACTCGCAAAATAAAAATAGATTACAAATAGATACAATGGATAATTACATTCAATATACTCACGAAACGTTTGGTTGGCAACTGGATAGAGATCCTCTTTCCTTTCGTCATTTAGTCTCCAGCAGACACGAATAAGGGTGCGGTTCCATCTACAAAGATCGATGCAGGGGCCATCCGCGAGAACGCCCCAAAAGCAACGTGTCGAGTCCAAAAACGGGGTCAAGGCTTGATGGGAACCTTCAGGACCCACGATCCTCCCTCGAGGAATGTTTGCATCCGCCTTTAGCCTATTTTATATCGGTAGAATTTCGAGCCCAATAACGTTCCTTTCATATTTTTTCTTTTATTTTTTTCTCTCTCTTTCTCTCTTTTCACGTACTCTCTTGTTGCTCGTTTATTATTTCTCTCTCTTTTTTTTTTCTTGTCTTCATTATTCTCGATACAACTTATTTTTATTTTAAAATATAAAACAAAGGATAAAAAACGAATTCGATATCGATAGAAATTTAATAATAATAAATGTGATGGCAAGATAAGATACTGTTAATTATTTATTATTAAACTGCGAATGTAAATAGAATAAAATAAAATTTTTAATTTTATGTGGCTAAAGAAGAGAATGGAGCTTAAATAAAGATACGTCTTATTTTTCAAATACACACAATGTGCTTATGAATATTTTTTGCTTTTTTGCATCTCGTATATTTGTATACGTATATTTTTATACATTTTTTACAAATTTTTTTTAAACGCATAAACATTCGCAGTCTATTTATTGCTTATACTTTATAAACACGATTTATTTTTCACTACTACAAAGTTAATAGAAAGTCAATAGAAATTTTTCATGAAATGAAATTGACAAGTTTACTGAATATTCATGATTTCTCCTTTCCTTTCTCTTCTCTTCTATTTAAATACGATTATTTATTTATCTTCACCCCGTGAATTCGAAGGAGAATGAAAAAAATGAAATTTAGCATTGATAAAAATTGTTCACGCTGGCTTAGGACGAAACGAAAACGTTATTTGACAAGTTTACCGAACTTTATTCGGTTTACCCCCCCCTCCGAGTGGGAGTCTATTGACGTTCCAGTTTCCAGTATGCAAGTTTTAGTACCAAGTTCCGCATCGTGTAAATTACGTTTGTCTGCTTGTTAATTTAATCGCGGAGTGTGTGGGTGGTTTTTAATTCGACCCTGTAAGGAATCATCGGGTGTTAACCGCCCACGCGGATTTATACATACGGTTTTACGAAGGGGTGTATCGCGATTTTATTATTGTTGTTAAATTGTACCGTTTAATTTAAAATTAAAAGCTGGCGAAAGAATTTTTTTTTTTCAAAAGCTTTTCTTCCTTATCGTCTCAATTTGAAAAGTACTTTCTCACTTTTGCATATATTATCCTACAAAGTGATTCTATTTGTACGCATTTGTACGCGGCACAGGAAGAATTTTAATCGCGTTAATTTAGTAGAATTTAATACGAATCGTGAGAGGAATTCTCTCATCGTGTTTTATCAGAGGAGGAAAAGGAGAAGAAGGAGGAGGAGGAGGAGGAAATATTATGTGTTTTTTTTCTTCACATAATAGTTTGCCCTTCGTCGTTATTTTTACTAATATTTCTTTCGTTCGAGATCGGTTGGGGAACAAGATGTTGGATAAAAATGAGGAAAGAATGAAAATAGAAGATTGGTGGAGATTTCGATCAGAGATTACAAGCGATACGTGTCCCACGCGTAAACAGACTGATCGAAACGGTTTATTTATAACAGGAAGCCATTACACCGAAAAATATAGTGGACGTGGACGTGGAAATCACGATAAACAAATGTCAATCGTCGAGTCATCGCGCAGTTTGCTAATAGTTTATGTGTACCCGGCAAAAACAAATCAAATGTCGCAATATTGTACGCGATATGAAGAGAAAACGTATCGATATGGGGACGAAAAGCAATCAATTTGTATGCTATTGTAATTTCAAACTATGAATATAAATAGCATTTCTAATCGAATATATATATATATACCAATCAAATTTGATTTTGTGCATGTTATGTCGATTGATTCTTTTCTTCAATATCTAGGATCTTATTTATTCCAGATAAAATTTTATAGATAAAATGTTTTCTTGTCCCATTGATAACGCTTCTGTGTATAAAATGGCGCACTAATTACTATTTCAATTTTTCTATCATCGATTTTATATGCAGCGTAATACTAGAAGATTAAATTAATCGAATTACGAGATCCTAGAGTCTTTCGCATTATTTGGCTTTCGTTGTCCGATTGGAATATATTTGATGACATTCCATGACGTAGAAAAACGACAAGCATTATTCATTTTCAATAAAACGGTATCTCTGTACAATAAAAATTAATTTCTGGATGAAATTTTAGATTAACAATCGCGAATAAGTTAACAACGACACAAATTCCATCCATAAAATGATACGTTAGTTACAATTATAAATTAATCTGCTCGCTCAATTAGAAAAATTATAGAACATCGACGTAAATCGTTAGAAAATCTTTGGTAGAAATTTTTCAACTACGAAATTTATAAACAATTCACAAACTTTCTTTCTCTGGAATTCCTTCAATTTCTTCTTCTTCTTCTTCTTTCCTCGCAAGAGTGTTTCTTCCAACGTCCATTTTTATAAATTTCTCCTTTGATCCCCTTTCCACGCGATTCACAATGCAACGTGTCAAGGACAAGCGAGTCGAGTCGAAGAAAGAACAAATTTTCTTGCTAAAGTTCGCGTGTACTCTTTTTTCTCTCTCTCTCTCTCTCTCTTTCTTTCTTTCTTTCTTTCTTTCTTTCTCTCTTTCTTAAACGTTTCCTCTCCTATAGAATTTCGCAAAGAAGTATTCGCACAATTGGATGGGATTGGATTCCTTACAACCGCGATAACTTAACGTTTGTCCAGCATCCAACACGCGAAAAGAAAAGGAAAGATTTGGAAATATTGCGCGATGAAACGGAACGAATGGGCAGATAAAAATGTTGTCGTCGAGAACGGCGCGAATCTCGACGGATCTCGCACCGATGCCGACGTTCGACGGATGTTCGAGAGTCGGTCAAGGTCTTGAAAAGGACCGAGATATCGCCATAATGATGCGAGTCTCTTGGATGAAGAGCGAGAAAGTGGTAAGAGTAACGGTGGTAAGGTCGCTCGATAGATTTTATCTTGATTAATGGAAGATTTACTTCGAAGCTTTTTCCCCTCCTCCCCCTTTTTTAAATTTTTAAATCGATCTTCGTTTGTCGAAATGAATGCGAATCTGCATGAATCGTTAAAAAAAAAAAAAAGGATAAATTAAGAGTTACAATAATCGATATACAAATTCCAATTAATTCTAATTGAAACTTCAAAAAAAGAATTTGTTAAATAATCATTTTTGCTGCGAAACGAATCGCAAAAGAAAAAAAAAATCGCTGAAAAATCAAAAACTCGATCGTTTGATCTCAACTATAGAGAAACTACATATCCAAAGATAGCGTACAAAGAAACGTTCAACGAACTCGAAAACTCGGAAGGGAAGAGTTGAAAAAGAGTGAAAAGTGATGGATAAAATTTCGTTAAATCTCGTGGAAGCCGATAGACACTTCGAAAAAAACGACGAAACCAGGAAACAACCCTGACCGAGTTTCAACTCAAGAGGGAAGGGAAGAGGAGGAGGGGAGGTGTTAAAAGACAGTTAGCGAAGCGAACGAACGAGCACAACGTGGCCGGGCATCAAAGCTTATAAATATGGCGATGCGAAGCGATTGACCCTGACCAGATTTCACCCTTGGTACGGGTGGGGGGACGCCATGATGCTTTTTCTTTTTTTTCTTTCTTTCTTTTTTTTTTTTTTTTTTCAAGCGATCCAAACGGCGAACGCCTTGGTAGCGGAGATCTTTGGAACGAGAAAGAGGAACTCGTTGTAATAAAGCGGTGTGGAGTAGTCAATTGTTGAAACGGGGTTGGGAATGGGGATTTACGTGATCGGTGTGTGGAATGAGACGCGAGAAATTTAAGATTTCGGCGGTCGAGAAGAAAGGAAGGAAGGAATAGACGAGAGGGAAGCAATGCTGGTTAAATTTTAAAATTATACTCGGAAAAATTCGAAGATTCTTGATTCGAAGGTTTGGGCGATAAGCGTTCGTGGGATGAAAGTGTCGTGGAAAATGAGAATTTTCGGTGAATCTTTCTCATTGTGGGTGGAAAAATTTAAAAGATAATTTTTCTTCGTGAGATATGCATGAAGGGTTGAAGGTGTTTCGAAGAAGAATTTTTGAGGATGCGAAATGGAATATACAATAGGATTACGGTGTAAAATGTATCGTGTTGTTCCATTCTATTTTCTAAATTTTGTAGCATTAAAGATTACTCTCTCTTTTTTTGATTTCTTTTTTCTTTTTCTTTTCTTTTCTTCTTCGTTGTATACAAATTTGTATACAAAATTGTATACAAACAAACGTCATACCGTTAGGTAAAAATAGTCGCATCGATCTTGATATTGCTTAAACGAAGAAAATTCGGTTGAGATCAAAGAGTCAAATTGGTATCAAAGAGAATATGGAAAACGATATTGGATTGGATCATGCCTACGATTCTCACCATTTCATTCATTCTTAAGCGAGACATTCGGCGAAAAACGTGGGCTCGTAATATAAAAGATCGTAAACAAGCAAACAATTTTCTCGCGCGTTCCACCATTTTCCCATCTGACTCGATTATTTTTCTTTGTCTTTTACCCTCTACCTTTGTCTCATTGTCACCAGGAATACGCGACGAGCGGTTCGAGAAGCGTGAAATTCTTTGATTCTCTTCATCCAGAGAATCAAAATTCTCTGAACGCTGTCGTCGAGGGCTCCTTTAGCTCCTTTTAAATGGGAAATGGGAAAGTCTTTTGTGCTCGTGTTTTGTGAATTTTCACGTGCGAGTTGCGGTTGAGAAATCTCGAAGAATTTTCTCTTTCATATTTTGAAAATTTTACACTTATTTTCTTGGTAATACGCGATTCAAAAATTTTTATTTTTATTTCTTTTTTTATTATTTAAATTGAATTAATGGATCAGTTATTGAAAAATTTTATCTACTTTTATCTACTGATAAATTTACCGATAAATGATTTTTTGAGCGATAATAAATTCTCGATTTTTGTAAATAAAACTCTTTATTGGAACCTTTCGGATAGTTATTAAACTAGATAGAAGATTAAAAATTAAGCCTTCGAAAAATAAATATTATTCCCTTCGAAAGATCATAAAAAGGATAATGTCTCCTTTGATAATCCTCTTTGCTCATCGTATTAAGAATCTCTCTCGATCGAAGTACAATCTTATGATACTTTCTTTCTTTCAAAAAATCGAAGAGCAATTTCATTTAACTTTTATCTCGACTTGCAATTAACCGATTCCTTGTATCAAACTCGTACAAAGTTAATTTAAAAAAAAAAACCATATAATACACATACCAAAAAAAAAAAAAAAATCAAATATAAACGTGTGAAACGTCAAATATAAACATTTTGTGATTTTAACGCGTAAAAAATTTACCAATTACCAATGTTATTCGATTCTCATTCAAAAAATTCATCCAAAATTCTTCGTTTCGACGAATCATCATATTTTCGTATCACAAATAATATTCAATTCTTCCGACTATCATCGGTTCATTGCACTTATCCGACGTTCGTCAACTGTCGTGCACAAAATTCATTTTAAAATCGGTAACCGGTGCGCGCGGTTTATTGTCTGACGTGAGTGACATTCATGAACGAAGTCACGAGTCGACGACGAGCCGTCGTGGTTCCGTGTGACACGCGAATCCACGTCGGCGGTGTGTTAATTTACATGATTGAAAAATTACGGCCCGCCTAGAGGGTGCGGTCGATTCGAGGGGTTGGCCGCGTTTCCGAGGCTGGAAAGCCTGGAAAATATCAGGAACGGCCGAAATCCTATTTTGACGTTCGGAATTTTAATCCCTGGTGTTTCAAAATCAAGAAGAACCTCGATGTGCAAAAAGTTGTGGATTAATTTGTTTTAAAAGGAACTCTGTTTTAATAATCTTTTATGTGTAACGAGTTTTTGCTTTGAAAAAAAAAAAAAAAGAAAAAAAGAAAGAAAGAAATTTGATTAATTTAAATGCGGGCATAAAATGATGTTACATGCGTTGAGACGAGATGTTTTTATCACCAAATAATACACAAAAATTTAATTCTCACGCATTTCATATAAAATGCTTACGTTTCCCCTTTTTCATTTACATTTTTTTTTTTTTCTTTTATCACGTTTTCATCGCTCTACACAAATTTTACACGAAAAATCTCGTTAATAACCATAGCTTTGTATCGCATTTTTATCTTTTATTAAGTTAACAAGAAAAAAATACAAATCTTGCAAAAATTTAAATTGAAAAATGTCAAACTATTATTTCTATTCCATTTACTTTTAAAATCGAAATTAAGTACTTCCGTCGTCGTTTCTCCACAAACGAGGAAACAAAATAATAATTTTCACGATTTATAATAATAATTTCTCCACTAAGCAATCGTTATTCGTTATTCGATAATATATACCGAAATATAATTCGTTATTCGAAATATATCGGCATCCTTTCTATCGAAAATACTTCCCTGCCGCGATCACTTTTCATCCCCGTTTCACCCTTAACAACCGACTTCTTCTTCTTCTTCTTCTTCTTCACGATACTCGATTTGAACCGAGCTTGATACAGCACTGTTGATTGATCGAGCCACGTCTGGGAACGTATTACGATTTGTAACAAACTCGACGTCCTCGTCTTTATTGCTTGTCGAGGATCGAAGAATCGATTCTCTGGGAGGATGGTATCGAGTTCGAACGAGCTGATTCGGAATCATGTTTCGTCGAACGAGCATATCGAGGTGGTCAGATTTTTTCGATTCAAATTTTTGCACAAGGGATAAAGCGACGACTTTAAAATGACAACGAACAATGGAAATTTTACTCGATTATAAATAATTTCCAAGAACGATCGAACGATTCAATATTTTTATAAATAATTTCAATAATTTTAAAAATATATACAATTTTATGAATCCAATATTCGTATTAAAATAAATTTTCGGTATTCTTTTTAAAATATATACAATTTTATGAATCCAATATTCGTATTAAAATAAATTTTTCAAACAACCTAGTAAAATTTGATTTCACACGATAAAAGATAATCGTTCGTGTCGTCCTCTTCCAACTATCTTTTTCGAGCAACCCAAAGAAACTCGTAGCCAGACAACGAATTCTTCTCTCATGGATTAACGGATCTAAAATAACACATTTTCGAACGAATTTTCATCGACAAATTATCTCGACGAAACTCAGTCTCTCTTTCTCTCTCTCCACAATGAATATAGGGAGAGTAGAGAGAGAAAGAGAGAGAGAAAAGAAAGCGCGAGGAAGAGGATGGATCGACGAAAAAGCGAGGCCAAGTAGGCTTCCACGAAAGCACTCTTCAATTAGAATACCTGGCCCCAGACGGGGGTGGCTCTCTGAATGACCCATTCACGAAAAGCTTACGCGACGCGGCTCGAATTTCTCCGTACGAGCGAATTTTCGTTTCCTCTCCTCCCATTTTCCCATCTCATTTCCTCTTTTCTTCCCTTTTGATCCTCGTCTGTCGACTCGTTCAATTACTATCCACCGTCGAGAATCTGTATCTGTATCTGCATTTCTACTGCTGTATCTATTATTTAAATTTCACCGGGAATATTTAATAGTTAAATTATACACGTGTAAAAGATAATATTAGTTGCAGCAAATATAGTCTTCTATTTTTAATGTAGAGTAAGAAGGAGTTTCCATTGTATTTTTAGCGTTTAATTTTCACTGGAAATATTAATAATCGACTTTCGCAATTATTTTAATATTCATAATATAATCGTCGAAACACAATGTAATCCAAAAAATAATCCAAAAACGTTCTTTAACGCGCATTTTATTTGCTTTTCGATATCGCGCAAAGAATTAAAAATAAAAAAAGGGAAAGAGGCAAACGAGAGAATAATTTCAATCTTTACAGATAGAAATTAATAAACGAACATTTTTTCAGCATTGGCGAACGATGATCATGTGACGGTATACGTGCTTAGCTTTCCTTTCTCAAAAAAAAAAAAAAAAAAAAAAAAAAGAATTAAAAATAAAAAAAGGGAAAGAGGCAAGCGAGAGAATAATTTCAATCTTTACAGATAGAAATTAATAAACGAACGGTTTTCAACATTGGCGAACGATGATCATGTGACGGTATACGTGCTTAGCTTTCCTTTCTCAAAAAAAAAAAAAAAAAGGGGGAGATGGAGAGGAAAAGCTTTTCGTCGTGAAAGTAGGCATAAAGAAATCAGGTTTATCTTGGTCGTAAAATGGGAAATGAAACGGGCGAAGCCACAAAACGCTCGAACTCTGAACCCCAAACGTTTGAGGGAATGGTGAGTTTTATCTTTCCGTAAGGCTGAAATGTTTCCCCGAGATTGAAGTACAAAGCGTCACCTATTACTCCTTTATTCGGTCTGTTTCGTGAAATCATAGCATTGAGATTCCTTGGATATATCATGTTTGCGTACACACTCGCGTCGTTTATTCGCGTGTATGTGATCGTACAGGATGATTATGTGTATCGTGTCACCACGGATATATATCTCTCTTCGTTGCAAAATATTGCGATATTGCGAAACATGGAAATTTTTCGACGAAAAGAGTTTCTTGCTTTTGGCGTTTGATCAATTATTAACGAAATTATCGATGATATTTTGTCGTATTGAGGATTAAATAATTTTAAAAATATATATATATATATTTAATTCTTTCATTACGAACATCTCTTTGATTACGATTTTGATCGAATGATTCTCCTCTTATTCTGAGAAATGATTCTTTGCACTCGTGACCTTTTTTTTTGTTCAAAGAGAAAGATATCTGCAATTTTTCGTTCTACGATACAGAAATATTGCATTCCTTCTGTAACGATTGAGAAGTTGGATGGAAAGATACAAAGAATGGAGGATGCCCTATAGTGGGACGATATTGTCGAGAATTTGCATTTCATCGATGTCGTCGGGGAATATCGAAAAATCGACTGCTCGCGTAGCGAATTCTCGGATGTTGGAATACACTTAAGTGATTCGTTTGCATGGAAATACCTTATAAACTCGGAGAGAAGCAATGAAACTCATGGGATGTTGCACGAACGAAACACGAATTGAACCATGAAGTGAAAATGCCATCTGTGTTATATACATCTCTGTGATCTGTGATATTGATACATGCGATTTATTGAAAACGTATTTTAAGGAAGAATCAGATAAACAGAAATCCAAACTTATCTTACAAATATCTTACAAATATGTGCAAATTAAACGAAGTAAAAGTGAAATTCTATAAACGAAATTTATCCTAATCTTTTTCTTCTTTACTCCAGATTACCAGAAATATATTTAAAACACGTATATTTTCAAGAAAGAATATTTCCGTTCAAAATTTTTTAATAGGCGAATCACGTGTATTTTCAAAATACAAACGAAGCTCGATATATAAATATTTTTAAAATTTCGTCGATAGAGAATCCTTCTCTCTATGGAAAAAGAGCAATGTCGGACCTTTTCCGTGTCAAAAATTTTTTCGTTGCAAACGTATCGTTCTTTGTTGCGTCAAACGTTCGCAGTTCTCTGCGATCGACAGATGTTGTCTGGAAAAATTCGTACTCACCCGCAAAAAACATTCTGTAAAACGACGAACAGTCAACAAAATATGTAAAATCATTCTCGTTCCAAGAATGAGCGTTCCAAAAAATATTGACAGTTATCGACTGCAATCTCCATCGCGTTTCCTGTCATCTTTATCCATCAATTATTTTATAACGATATAATAAAACGAAAGGGAAAAAAAGAAGGGGAAAATAGAAAAAGAGAGAAAAAAAATCATGTTCAAATCATTTGTCCTTGTTTCATCCTGTTTTTTAAACACGAAGATTAATTAACAAAAAATATAATCCTCTTCGTTCTGTCTATTCTAATCAAGATATTATAATTAAAATTCCACCGGACGAACTTAATTGAAAATAAACATATAAAAATTACAATATGCAGTCTAAATGTATAAAATCAAAGAGAAATTCAAAAATTTTCAACTTTTTTACAATATTTAGATAGTAAATAATAATCCAAATAGATATCGAATACGTGTGAAAGGAAAAATTTCCACCAACTTATCCCGAAAAAGTACGCCACAGAAACCATCCATCTCATCCCCTTAATTTCACCGCAAGAAGTTGGGAAAAGAGGAGTGGGGGGAAGAAAAAAGATCCATTTTTCCCGGAAAACCAACGCAACCATGGTCCATCCTCCACCGTTTCAAACAATATCCATTAGCCACTCCGCACCGGTACTCTGCACCCCCCTCTACAACGTGTCGACCCTCCCTCTCTCGCAACTCGTCTCGTCAGCGTCTCGCCTTCCTTTTCCGCGACGGATCCCAAGGTCGACAGGCCTCGATTCCACAGCCAAACACCCCGATATAGGCAGAGAGGGTACACCGACTGGCTAGAGCCGGCTGGCGTCGACTCTGAGGCGTAGAGGACCGTTGCAAATATCACGAACGATTTCGAAGGTATAATTCCGAAACTTGTGAAAGTCGGTTGATTGAAATATACGTATATATATCTATATTTCAATGTGCTTTTGCATTAATTCTTTGAGACCGAGAATTTTTTCAACTGTACTTCTCGGATGGAGTTTTGTATGTTTCGTATAAAACGAAATTACGAGCTTAAATATTTGTAGCGAGTAAGTAAAGTAAAAAATATCTTGATGCAATTACGATATTTTATTTAAAAAACGATGATTCCGGAATTATTCTTTATCATCTTAAGTGACATTCGAGCTAATGAGTAAAATATAAAATTATTTTCTTTCGCGCGTAAATGAATAAATTGAAATTAACAAAAGACAATAGACTATAATTGTACTGTCGGATGCAGGAAGAAGGCATCAATATCTCGATGACAATCGTCAGTTTCTATATATTTAGAAAAATGAATTGGCTTACAAAACATGTTGCAACTTCGTCAGTTTTAAAGACGGCAGCAATGCAATTCATAAAGTATCCATCAAACCAAAAAAAAAATATATATACATAAAACATAAAATTAAATATTTCTCTGAAATCATTAAAAAAAAAATCACTCAAATAAAAATTCTTCTCTTTAAATCTCCAAATAACAAAGCAAGCAAAAAAAAAAAAACTTCTCTATAATATATATATAGTTTTACTTCACTACAAAGAAACAGAGAGGTACAGAGAGACCGTCCTATTATTATTCGAGACGCAGCTCGAAACGAAAGTCATCCGACAGTCGGGTACAATCGTATCCGTAACTTCATACGCGGCTTAAACCGTTCAGACCGGAAAGATAGTCCAGTAGTAATGATCGATACTGCTGATACAACGGATCTCTCCCGATCGGAGACGGCTGCGCTCTCGTCTCGTCTCTCCTCTTCTCTCATCCCTCTCCCCCTCCCCCCTTCTCCGTAGCCGGGTCGTGTTAACGTCGCGCGTGTCTCGACGCCCCGTAGAAGGGCGAATTTCGTGTCTTCCGCTCTCTCCTTCCATCGCCAGCTGCTGCCGCCACCAGCCTCTCTCCCACGTACGCGTTGGTGTGAGAGAGAGAAAGAGAGAGAGCGAGGCAGCAAAACTGTGCGCGCCCCCTTTGGAAAATGAAAAGGCCCCTCCACCGCCGCGCCGAGTTTTCCAGTAACGATCGGTTCCCTTGCCCGGGGTACGAATAGCGGATAACGCGTCGCCCCTCTGCCCTCGTCGCTCCTCTCCCTGGCCCTCCTCCCTGCCCAACCCTACCTTTTCGTTCCTCAGGCTCGGAACGGCGTGGCGCGGCACCCCCGCGAAAACGCGCGCTCGATTCAACCTCGACGCAGTCGAGGAGGAGGTCGCTCGTGGTCCGTGGTTTCGCGAGGAGAGAAAGTTGGTCGAGGGGTGTTGGGTGAGTGAGTGGGTGGCGCGGTGGGGCTGATTTTTCGCGGTTGCGGTCGCGGTGAAAGTAATCGCGCGGAATTTTTGGAAATTCGGGCAGGATCGGAGAGGAGGATTTGATTTTTTTCTTTTTTTTTTTTTTTTTTTTTTCTTCTTCTCTCGATTTTTGGAGTTTGGAATTTGGAGTTGTTGGAGTTGGATTTGGAATTTCGAGTGGATTAACGGTGATTCGATGGAAATTCGGTGGAAGATGGAGAGTGAAAGGGGAAACGAATTTTTTTATTCTCGTTTTTTTTTTTTTTTTTTTTTTTTTATTGGAGAGATCTGAATGGAAATTTGAGATGTTGCTTTTTCGACGGTGGAAAAGTATACGAGAATTGGTTTTGTCTTTTTTTTTTTTCTCCCTTCTTTCTCTTCTTTTATTCTGGAATGTTTTATGAGGGAATTATCGAGGGATGGTTTCAAGGATAGCTTTTGTTAGTTTAACCTTTTATATGAGGTGAGGAGTTCTGGTTCGATATGTTGGCTTTGTTGGATTTAATCAGAGGAGGTATTGGTATTTTTTCCTCGAATAAATCGAAAAGATTTGATGAAATTAATTTTTTGTTTTGTCGGTAGAAATATGTATTTATGATACAGATGTTCATGATGAAAATGAAAAAATACTTGGAATTTATATAAATATTAATTGAATATTTTTGTAAATATATATATATTATTTGTCTTTTAATTAAATTCAACAAAAGTTAAATTCAATTGAAACTAAATAATGAGGTAATTTCCTAATTCCTAATTTAAATTGCATGTTTCTACATGACTTTCAAAAATAAATTATTTTTCTAAGAATTTCTGTATTCGATAAATTCAATTCTGACACCTTCACCCTTATCATTCTTTGCAAAAAATATCTCGTATAGTACTCAATATAGCGATAAAGATAATAAAAAATATTTTCACGCATCATGTTACGAAAATATAATATATACATATATACAAAAACCAGAGAATTTTAATGGAAAATCTTTCTTTAAAATATAGCAAAGTGAAAAATTATTTTAAATTTTATCGTGCTTGTATATTTCAATATTCAAATTATTCCTAATATAGAATACGGAATAATCTTCCTAAAGAGTTATATTTTTATTCAATCATATCTAAGGAAATGTCAAACTACTTAACTTATTTTAAAAAATATCAGCCCTTACGTTTCATTTTCGACAATTTCACATCAATCATCCACTACGAAATTGAAGTCGCCTTTTTTCCTCGCTAAAAACAAAAAATTTGCGATATAAAAATCACGAATCTGATTAAAAAAAAAAAAAAAACTTCAATCTCACTACTTTTACAAGTGCCCTTAATCGTCCATCGAGACGATCCGCCCCTGGAATTCAACCCTCGATGAAGCCCCCGCATCCTCTTTGCAGCTTCCACAAGCAGCCGGACGCCCACGCGTCTTCGAGGCACGATCGCGGCCGTTGTGATCTCCCTCGGGCTGCGTGCGCAGCCTTCGCGGCGATCGGCCCGCCACACCTCGGCCGCGCGTTCGGCGATCTTCGGCCGCGCTCGGCCGGCCCGCGACAAAGAAAGACGAAGAGCGGCAGATCGCTCAGTACGGTGGACGCTCTTACGCGGAGCGCACCTTGAGTGGAGTGTGGATTGTACTCGCTTCCGTCGTGCACGCGCGCAACTGGTGATCGATTCGCACTTCCGCCACCGGTCGGCCTCCTCCGAACTCTGCGAGATCTGTCAAGGTCATACGGTGATAGCGAAAATATCGTGTAGGTACATGTTGCCTACGGCGATTGGGTGTCCGCGTGTTCGTTTCGGCGGTAAAAAAGATTTTTTTCTTTTCACCGTACTTTTTATTTTTATCCTTTATGAATTTTCGCGCAATTTAAAGGAATTTAAGCAGGTTTAATGGTCGGTCGTAGGAGGTGGATTTATAGTGTGGATAGTCCGTGCGTTTGAGGGAAGAATGAATAGTTTTGTTAGGTTTGTGATTTTCGTTTTTGAATTGGAAAGGATTTTTATTATTTCGTTTTTGGAGAGAATTTTTCATCGAGATAAAGATTTTTTAATCGAATTTCGAGATTAAATCGTTGTTAAGTTTTTTACAACCGATGCAACAGTTGTATGAATTTTTGTGTATTGTTAATTTAATTTCAATTACAATGCACGACGAAATGTATACCGAAGTTGCGAGTTTCACATTTATTTAATTCATGTAGCTGTAGTTGTTTTCCATGTTTGAAAAGTTGGTTACATAGTGTTTCTCGTTATACGCGTATCATTTTTTTTTTTTTTTTTTAACATCTTTGTGATATAAATATTTTACATCGAAACTTATTTATCGAAAATATTGACATCCTTTGTCGAGCTTTACTCGTAATATTCCATTTTTTTTTTTAACGTCGATGAACGTAGTACGGTGATGTACATGAGAAATCGATTCTACTACACTACTAATATTTCGTTCTGGTTTGTATCGGGAACTATTTACAAATTCTATGAAAAACCAAAAAAATTCTAAATAGAAAATATTTACCGTATATCGAAACGTCAAATTTATAAACGAACATTGAATATTTGGAGAAAAATATTGAATTATTTGTAAAAACGGGAGAATTAAATATGAATAAATATTTTTATTCCCGTCGTTTAAAAATTCCAAAAATATTAGACTTTCTAACTTTTGTTAATCGACAACAATGAAATGGAAAGTGAAACGTCAGAGTAGTCGTTCGAGGCATTGCCCAAACTTTCATAATATTCGACCAACGGATTTAACTTCAACGTCACTAGACATACCAAACGAAAGTGTCTTAAGTCACGATTAATAATAGTTTTCTTTCCTTTTTCATTCTTTGTTTCTTTACCGAACGAATTAATTACTTTTGTATACATTAAATTATAACGCCAAATAAAATTTTCAGCTCTTCGTTCATAATTTCCCCAAGCGAGAATTCTCTTCCAAATAATTACGGAATTCAGAGAAATCATAATTATTCAGAATGTAACAAACAATTTCGTTCAACCATTAACCTTCAAATATCAAATCTTCGAGTCAAAATTCGAGATAAAAATGAATAAAAAGAAATGCATAATCCGATTACGATTTTCGAAAGAAGCTATTTCATTATTTTCACAAGTAATGTCTAAAAAAAAAAAAAAAAAAAAAAAAAAAGAAAAAAAATCAATTCGATTCAAACAAAATATCGTTCCCTCGAGGAAATTGTTTATTTTCAGTCTCGTTTTCAATCGATCCACGTGCGTCGTTTCGTTTATCGTGAAATGAAATCTTTTATCAAGCTTATCCCGAGAAAGGAGCGGTTTATCGATAACGAAAAAAAAAAAAAAAGAAAGAAAGAAAGAAAGAAAAAAAATTAAAAAGATTTCTCGTCAATACAGGCGCAACTGGTGTCGAAATCGTGAAATTTCGACACTGGTCGAGAGATATTCCTTCGAATGAATTGAACGACGGTGGATGCTGTCGATTCGAAGTGTCACACGAGGGACACCCAGTCGTTGCACGACGAAAACGTTATTGTCGAAAAATGTTTCTCGTGGTTTTCGATCTTTCATGATTCTTGTTTGAACGAAACGATGGCTTGTTGTCAACCTGTTCGCATGTAATCGTGCTTTGATCCGTTGAGGAAAGCTTGACAGAAAGAGTGAGAGGTAAAAGTGAACCTTTTTTGTAACTTTGTTGGCCGAAATAAAGGGGTAAAGGAATTCTCTTTTATTTCTCTTTTTTTATTTTGAAGAATTTTTCTTCTTCTTCTTTTAATGTACATTTTATATTTTACGATGCTGGCTTTAGTTGTTTAAACGAGGTATTAATTTGCGTATAATAAAAGTCTGATCTCTTGATGAAAAGTAAATATACAGAAGTGAGTGAGTTTTTTTTTTTTTTTTTTAATTATTGGAATTGAAGAACTCTTTTATCGCGATATTCAAAAGAGATAAAAATGAATTGTGGTTTGTTTACGAAGCGATAAAGTTGTAAAATATTGGTTTAAAAAAGGATACTTTTTATTTTTGATCTCTTTGCAATCTCTTTTTATTCGCCAACTTTAATAAATATTCCTCTGCGTTACTTTTAATTTTCAAAAATTTTTCAAAAAGAAAAATTCGTATTAAAGTTCACTTTTACTTTTACTGGTCACCTATACAATGTAATTCATCTGTATCCACAAATTCATTCTCGATGTTGCTTCTTGCGAATGGGTTAAACACGGGTTTAATGTTGGAAATTTATCAAAATTATAGATAGATGAAAAAAGACATTCTAAATTCTAATTTTATTCATAATATATAACGAATAAAACATAATGAATTACTATCAAAGTCCAGCATTGAACGTCGAAAAGTCGATCAGTAATCGAATATCTCCACACGTAATCGCATGCCTTCGCAAAAAAAAAAAAAAAAAAAAATCATCTCATATCGCAGTGTCTCTTCTCTTCTTCATACCTACTTTCTACGAAATCCTTTGCACTCGACCCAGCAAGAAGAAAAGAAAGTCCAAAGACAGACCAAGTGAATCCAATTAATTTCACCAAAGATGTTCCATTAAACAAAAATATCGATCCTTGGCTTGGAATTAATCCAGAAAAAATTCCAAAAACTCGCCAAATTCTATAAATCTAGAAATCTACGAGTTAATGTTAACTCGAAAGAAGATCAAAAAATCGAGAGCAAAGGAGGGCGCGCAGTGGTGGTTCTTCGTAACGCGACTTTCGTGATCGTTGTCAACAGTCGGCACGCTGAAAATCATGAATGCCATGAACCGCACAGACATCATCGAAATCATCAAATCCGGCAGTGAATCGTGAACACAAGCCATCAGAGCCCAAGTTTCAGAATCTCCTCGTCTCGCGTCGACCGATCTCTGGATCCATCCGGTCTCGTGGAATATCAACGGGAGGATCGTGGAAATCGAAAGATTTTCGAGACGAGGACTCGCTCCTTCCTCGACTTCCCGTCATCCTGAAATCTTCTCTCTGCGTTGGCTCCACGGCTCTCGTGAAACGAATCGACGAGGTAATCGAGCGAATACATATAATATCGGAGCTCGATCGACGAGTGGAGCGTGCAAACACGAAATCCCAAAAGGAGGAGATGAGCGGAGTCGGTTTCCTGGCGGCCGTGAAAACGTTCACGCCGGGTGGCCGCCGACGTAGACGATGCGAGAAGCAGCAGAAGGTGCTGGAACTTCCGCCAGGATACGCGATGCAACCGGATGTGGTGCCTTGCTGGGACGCGGCGCCCCCTATCACGCCACCGGCCGCCTTCCTTCCACCTGGATACAAGAAAGGGTTTCCAGGTGAGCTGATCTTTGCCTTTGCTTCATGAGAACAAGTGGTACGTTGCGGAGAAAGATTTCGCTCTAGGCTTCCATAATGGAATTACGAGAATTATGAGAGAGATCAGAGAAAATCCTTTCGCATAGAAATAGATAGAATTTCGAATAGAATAGAAAGGATTTTCAATTGAAATAATCTTTACATTGATATTTATATATTATTTATATATTATGAAAAGATTTGGACGCTTTGGTCGAGGCTTATCCAATAATGGAATTAAAAGTTACGAATGTATTTTAGATACCCTTATAGGTAGAAAGAAAGAGGTGAATTGATTTTTGAATTTGATTGGTGTTGTAGAATTGTAGATATTTCATATTGTATAGGTGAGCTAATTTTTTTTTTAATTAGTGACATATATTTTGAAAAAAAGTTTAATTATATCTAAGTTTCCATGATGGAATTAACAATGCATATTTGAACATAAGAAAAGATAAGAGATTTTTACATTTAGTTATGAGAAGATTTAAATGGTTTAAATTTTTATTATAGAATTGAAAGTTACAGATTATCCTTTTGAAAAGAAATAGAGAATTAAGTTTCTCAGTTGAAGATATAAGATGTTGGAAATTAGGATATCATGGAAGATTAGATTGTTATAAGAGTGTAAACTCATTTTTTAGAATTTCAATGATGAACGATTAGGGAAGATTTGAATTTTGTCGTTGACGGATGTTACATAAAATGATTTGTACGTTTTACTTAAAATTTAATTATCAACAGTTTTCGTTCAATTCGATTGTCTTCAATTCGAAATCTTAAAAAAAAAAAAAACGTGGAAATAAATTACAGAAATTTCAAAACTCTGAAAACTGTAATTTCATTAAGATAATTCCATGTTGGAGTGGAATACTTACTCGAGCGATCAAGTTCCGTCTAATTTATGCGTTCCAACTTTTCAGAAAATGTTAAACAAACTAACGTTATTAGAAACGTAGTTACGAGAAAATTTAACGATTCCCCAGGTAACAAACGGTTAATCGTACGTTTTTGCTCCTGTTTTTCCCTTCTTGTTTGAATAACTCTCGTGCTCGCGCGGCGTCTTTCAATTTCCTTGAACAATATCACTGACCCTGATCGTTTATCTCCATTAAAACAACGACTGCGCTTTTGCGTGCGCCAACTGCATTTTCATTCCCGTATACAACTCTTTCGTAGTTCATTACTTGCTCTCTATTCTCACTTCTTTATTTCTCGTTTTCTTTTTTTTTTTCAAAAGAAAGAAAAAAAATAAAATAAAATTCACGCGATGAAACGAAAGAGGGAAAGAAAAATTCAAAAGCATTCTTCCAAAAGAAAGAAAAAAAAAAAAAAGAAAAACGTTCAATTTTCTCTATCGAGATATAATATATTTATAACGAGACGATGATCGACGAAAGAGAATAAAATCGTTTCGAAATCGCGAAACAAATCATCGATATCTTCTCAAAACGGATGTTTTTCATTATTTCCATCAGAAAAGAAATTTATTTACGCAGTTGATCACAACCTTTCTCTCCTTGTAATCGACATCCCAATTTCCTTCTGTTTTTCTCAAGAAAATTGTGAATCCAACGGATTTCTTTTCGAAAGAAAAAGAACCAGAAATGGATTCGATCCTCACGGAATATGAATTAAGCGAAGAAACGTGATTGGCGTTGGATTTAAATATCCCGTTCTTTTAAATGGATTTTCCCGTTTTCCGAAAACCATTTGATAATTACCGTTCAATTATCGTTGGAATTGAATGGATTCACGAGCAAATCGAAAATTAATCAATCTTTTTCCTTTTAAATGACATGTTGAATTATCAATGCGCGTAGACGAACTAATAATGGAAAATTTAAAATTTAAAAAAAAAACTTGATAAGAATACATGAATTTATTCAGAATTTGATAGATTTATTTTGTCATTTTTAGTTTACAATTACAATTTTAATATATATATATTTTTTTTATCGAAAATAGAAATAATCAAAAAATCTGGAAACACACAATTTTTCAAAATTTCGAATTCTACAATTTTCGAATTTAATCTTTCGACTCTTCAAATTCAAAGGGGAAAAAATTCTTTCCTGTTTCAAGATTATTTTTCCATCAAATATTTCGTATTGGATTAACACGTCCCCAAATTATTCTCCTTACTGCCCCATTTCCATTCGCGTTAATCAAAAAGCAAACGTCGTAAATCCTGAACGATTCGCTTCGAATTCAAATCCAGTTTCGCTTTCTCTCGTTACATACGAAACGGAGAGGATTCAGTTCATCCCATCCGAAATTTCTCTCGTCGCAAAGGATACCGAGCAGTTTCATTATCGATCAAACAAGGATGATCGAAATGGTAGCACAGGAAAATTCGTGGCCTCGTGAACTTGAACCTTCCATCAAGCTTCATTAAAGGGAACAGCTTGTTGTCACGTCAAACTCGTGTTTCTCCCCCTTCGACGAACGAGTCGTCCGTAAAATTTCCAATCGAATTTCATCGCGAAATTGAGGAATGCAATTGAAAATCGAATCTGGAACACTTCACACACCTCCCTTTCGATTCTTCCCCGCTCAAGTGTTGGGGGATGAACCGTTTGGCGTTGTTCACCTTTTGACCCATGGGCCGTGCGATTGCTATTTAAAAAAAAAAAATTGATCTTGTTTTTTTATTGCTTATGTTTTGTTCAACTTGATACCTTTTGTTTATTCGACTAACTTTTTGCGGCTGTGAATTCTTTTTTATTTAAAGGATGTTGACAAATATTTGTTTCCTTTGTTTTTTTTTTTTTTTTTTTTTTTTTAGGACGTTTTTAGGATGCCACGATTAATTTATTGTGTTTCATAACGATTGCATTTTCTTCTTTTCGAATATTTCGAACATTTCTTGTATTCACTTTCTTCTTGAAGAATTTTTAAATCTTGAAACGAAAGCTTGATAAAAATTTTGATAATTGTTCTGCATCTGTGTAATGTGAAATTTATTTCGAAGCGAATATTAATAATTTTATCTTAATATTTTCAATGGATGAAACAAAGAATCTAGAAAGTAGCTGATAATTTCAATATCAGGAAGAGAAAAAACATTTTCTGAAGAATATTTTAATTCGCGATAAGAAGGAAGTTAAATATAGAATAATTTGATTCAACGAATTTCCATCCTCCAACTTCATCTTCGTCGTAATAGATCAAATAAAATTTCAAATAAAAATAGAAGGGAAGTGAATTTCTGCCCGTTATTCGGGGAAGAAATCGCTCGGAACATTTAACCAGAGGAATCCTCTGGGAGGGGATTCTGATCGTTGGTTGGCTTTAATTTATCGGGCATCGATTTAAGAAACGACAATTCATCCTTGCGCGGTCGTGTTCCCAGAGGAAAGAAAAAGATGTTCTTCGAAGAAACTTCGAAGGGCGCGGCTCCGTCTTTTTGTCAACGGGGTTGAATTAATTCAACGCCTTTCTCTCTCGAAATATCGCGCGAATCTTATGTAATGGGCAAAAAGTTCCTCCTCGAGACTAGAAAGAACCGAAAAAATTTCCATCAGTGATAAAATTTTCCTATAAATTATCGATTATTAAAATCGAATTGATGATGATAAGTAAGCTCTATTGTCTCTAAAAAAATTATTCCTTTTTGGTTTCGAGCGGATGAAAATTGATTTCCATTAGTGGAAATGATGAATGAAAATCCTTTGATCGTTATGAATCGATCGAAAAATTATCGGCGTTGAAGAATCGATTTTTGAGACGATGATATTGTATCATTGCGTTTCATAGTAAAGTGGAATAATAATTCCTTTCTCTCTCTCTCTCTCTCTCTCTCTCTCTTGCTTCAAAGATGCAGCAATAAAATTAATCAGTCGGGACATTTCTGCCAAAATTTTGATAAATTTTCAAAACACTAAAGCCACTACAGCGATTACTAATTATAATTCGGTAACAAATTTACGATTCTAAGAAAATTTCGCATTGGAAAGTTTCGTAATATTGGCACGTGATGCCGAAGATGGATGGGTAGCGCTTGGAGCGAAATTCCTCAGAAATTTGTCAGGATTTTAATAAAATTTTTCGTCGCTCTCCTTTCGAGAAGAAGTGTCATAGAAAACAAAGGAGAGACTCTTCTTTTCGGAATAATAGGTATGGGATGATGGGAGGAGGAGGGGGGAGGATGGGCGCGAAAACGAGGCGAGATGGGTGACGAGGAGAGGATGGCTGTTTGGCAGTTTTCGCGACTCGGCGATCGGGTCGAGGTCGAGTTCGAGTTCTTCGAGTTCCACGCCGGATTTTCGGAGCTTATTAATGCCGGCCGCTCTGTGACAACTGGGTCGAATTTTTCATTGATGAATCACGGGGCGCCGTCCACGAATTTTCGAGACCCGCTCGTCCCAGTTCTCTTCTTCGCTTCATATTTTCTACCGAGATACAACATCTGCATTGCTGATGGCAAATCCGTTGTGCGTCTTCCCCCCGCGAGAAGGAATCCCCTCCCTCTCTCTCGCTCTCTCTATTTTTATTCGATATTTTTCATAATTTTTCATAATATATAAATGAAATTTTCGAATTTGTTAGATCGAATGTTCACAAAAATGTTTTTTTTTTTTTTTTTTTTTTTAATATTGGATCTCGAATTTTACTTATCTCGTGAAAATAGAATTTTCTATCGGTGAGAGAAAAACGAGTAAAAATTTCTCTAATCGATTTGAGATAAAAGAGAAACATAAAATTCGGGGCAATATCGAGGCATTTATTACATTATAAATTTTGTCATTTCTAATTTTCATTTTTACCTCGATTCGCGTAGATATCGAATATCAGATCATATTCTCTCAATTTATTATTAGATAAAATTTTTATTACCGACTTTTATTCCAGACTACTAATATGCTAATACACTTTAAAGAATCCGAAGGCCAAAATAAACACAGAAAATTGGCGCTTGAATTTTATTTAATCATTAAATTATAAACAATTGAAGTTTATTAAAGATAACTCTATCTCCATCACACTTTGATCAACTTTGTACCAATTTTACACCAACTTTTCCATTTTTATTTTAACCTTCGAGAATCTCGATTCTTCGAAATTCTCCTTCCACGTGATATATTAACACCTTATACAATTCAACCATTTTGTATCGCTATATTGTATCAACACGTTATCGTATCAATTCTCCATTTGACAATCAACTGCATTACAAGACTCACATATCCGCCGATACGTGAATTCATTTGATCGTTAACTCTCTATATCTATTTTCGCGCCATCGAGTTTACGTTAAATGATATTTAAACTTCCGTGTTCCGGACGCGAAAGGTACCACCCCCGCGCGTTCCGGAGGCAATTACGAAGGCCGTGGAAAAATCGTTAGAAGGCATCGTGACTGGCAACGTTCCAGACCCGTGAACCTCGATTCTCAAACGAATTTAAACTTTTCGCAGTGTATTAATATTATCCACAAGATACGTGCTGCTAGCTTCGGAGTTCGAGTCGATGCGTCATTCCATTCATGAAGCTTTTTTTCGAAAAAACGACGTGCTCCATTTCTTGATTTTTTTCTTTTTTTTTTTTCTTTCTTTCTTTTTTTTCCATTGTGTTTCTTGATTTTCGCTTTGGCCTTTGTTCGGATATTTTTAGATTATGAGATATTTTTACCAATTGTTTGTTTTTTTTTTTTTTTTTTTTTTGATGAAAAACGGTTGAGCTGTTATAAGTAAGACGAGCAAATTGTATTATTTTAGATGGTTGCAAAATATGGTGGAACAATAATTGGTAGTGATTGGTATTATTATATTGTTCATTATAATTAAGACGAAATTTGGAACGTTTTGCATTTCATACCTGAAATTTTGTTAATCACGATGGACGTGTGTTCCATCTTTGTGAAATATTTCAGAGATTTATTAGCTTTTATCGTTCGCGAAGTAATCATTCTGGATGTATATTTAACGATTAATTGAACATCATTGTTATATATTGAATGATAGAATTGAGAAATAAGTAATTACAATTATTATTTTCTTCTCGAATCGAAAATTTTATTATCTTTGATATTATTATGATTATTCTACGTTTCGATTATTCTACGAGTTTCATTCTACAATAATTCACCTTGTTAACACGTATTTCAACCGCCACTGTCCGCAGTACATATTTCTCGTTTAAAAGCTACGAACTGTGTAAGCGATGACGCGTAGATCCGCGTTTTCGAGAGAAGAAATTTTTCACGATTTCTGGCAACCACGAAGCGCGTGCCGAAAGAATCGCTAAAAATAAAATTCACGCGAAAAAAGGAATGACTTTGTTTGCGCTAAATCGGCCGAAATACACATGTATCAAAAACTAAAAAAATTTCAAACAATATTCGTTTCGCTTGTAAAATAATTTTAAATAATAAAATTATTATATTATTGAAAAACTTCCGTTAAAAAATAAGATAAAATAAAATACATATATATTTTTTTACATCATGTTCATGTTAAAATTCATCGTGTTCTTTACGTCTTCATATATATTCGTATCACTATCCGTGATATTCTGTGAAAAAAAGAGAAGTTTTCTCGCTGCTATGGAAAATAACGAAATAGATAACAAATATTCGCGAAAAATTTATATCGGTTCAAAAATTTCAGATTGAAAATGATATTTCGAATTTTATTACGCTCACGTTTCATCCCTCGTGTACATGTACAACGCTTGTAAAGTGCAATTATTGAGTTGCAGGAAAAATCGAATTAGCCAAACGAGGAGTGTAAAGCATTCGAAAAATGGATGAATCGATGAATCGATGAATGGAACGATGACTTTTTCGTTTTTTTCCTTTTTCTCTTTTTTTTTTTTTTAAATAAAAATGTTCCAGTCATTATTTTTCGAACAATCTTTATGACCGAATGTGTGTTATTTTTAAATAAATAACTTGTTCGCATTTATTCTGCGATCGATTATCAACTCAATGAGAAATTCAAAATTTGGCTCGATTTTGTTATTTTGAAAAATATTTTTCATATCCTGTACAGCATTTTAATTAAACAATTTCACGTGAACTTTGTCCTTTTAGTTTTCGGTGACAATCTATGTATTTTTTTTTATTGTATATAACGTTTTAATTGAATTGCAGAAAAATAATTCCAATTATTATTTAAATCGATTATTTAAAAGATATTTTATAAATCGAATAGTGGATATTCCCAAATGTTAAAGATAAGAAAAGATTCTTTTTTCAAGTGTATAATATTCGAATGTATATACTTTTTTCTTGTTCCCTCGTTCACAATTTACAAAGTGGAATATACTGTATAAAAAAAAAAAAAAAAAAATAGGAAGAAACAACTCTTCTTCCAAGTTAAAATAAATATGATAAATGTAATGCCGCTATGACATTCTCTCTCGTAGCATTACGAATTGAAACAATTTTCTTGAATCATTTGGGAGTCGACAAGCTGCTTCTTCCATCGTACATCGAGAATTTTATATTGTGATGTCAGGGAATCAAAGATTCTCCTTTGAAATATTTTATAAAATGTCTTTTACTTTTAAATAACAGAAGAAATCGTAAAAATTACTTTACGATTACGATAGAATTAAATTAAAGAAGAGGAGCTCAGTTCTTTTTAGCTCGATATCTATCTCACCTTGAAACAACATTACAAAATATCTCTTACAAAAAGAAAAAAATAAATAAAACACTGTCAGAGAGAGGAGAGAGGAAAGAGAGAAGAACGGGACACCCCTAATTTCTCACCCCATAACTCTCCTCCATAAATATTTTATTCGCTCGAGGAATAAACTGAAGGGATACACGAGCCATTAATCCTCGATCCAACACAATCACAATTAGACGAGAACGAGGGGAACGAAGGGAAACGAATTTTCTCTCCATCCCCTTCTCATCCGAAACGTGAAAATTAACGAAACGCGTCTCGCTCGACGCGATAATTAAAGAGTCTGTCTGAGTCGCGCGTTGGAGATAATTGCTCGATATCCAAGAGCGCGGGTGGGGGGGTGTCTCGAGGAAAATATACGTGTTGCATTGGACGGTTTCATTGGACGCGTGGGTGAATTTCGCGTCTCTTCCGTTTTAATCGCGTCTGAAACGTTACGGCTCGAGGTTGGAAGCGTTACCTTCCCTTTCCCTTCACCTCCCCTTTCCTCCCCTCCCCCGTAATTAAAGCTCCAATTAACCGAGGCACACGGGGCCGGATACGGATGGTATCGATCGTGGGACCATAATTACGAATAACAAGGCGTTATCTTATTATTAATTCCTGACTCCAAAGATCCTGTTACCCCCCTCACCCCCTTTCCTTCCGCGCGATCATCGTTTCCGGAACACGTGTTACGTGGTATTCGAGAACGTTTATATCCTGGATTTCCGGTAATTGGCGCGGGATGCGATCGCGTGGAATTGGATCGCGATGTCGGGGTGAGGAGAGGTGGAATCCGGTTTCTTCGCCTTGATCGAGAGAGAATTCGTGTTTTTTCGAGAAATTTCGAGAGTTTTGTTCGTTTCGTTTTTTTTCTATATTTTGTATTTTTCTTGAAGAAAGGGAATTGAAATATTTTTGTAATTTAATATGATTTAGGTTTTTTTTTTTTCCTGTTGAAGATATTCTTTGTAATTGATTGATGTTGAGAATTCGTGTTTTTTCGAGAAATTTCGAGAGTTTTGTTCGTTTCGTTTATTTTCTATATTTTGTATTTTTCTTGAAGAAAGAGAATTGAAATATTTTTGTAATTTAATATGATTTAGGTTTTTTTTTTTTTTTTCCTGTTGAAGATATTCTTTGTAATTGAAGTTGATTGATAAGAGTTTTACACGTTGTCACATTGTATATCTTGAATTTTGTATATTTTTGCTCCCCTTAACGAGGAAAGAGATTAATAATTTCCCAATTTTTAGTTTCTCGAAACGTTTTTCACATTTCTATTGACCAGATGTTTCTCTTGAAAAAAACCTCTCACGACAAAATTGCCGGAAAACTTGCAAAATATTTTCCCCAAAAAACGTAACCCAAATATTTTTTTAATTTAAAAGCTTCGTAACTTCTATTTTAAAAAAGAAGAAGAAATAAAGAAAGAAAGGAAGAAGAAGAAGAAAATAAATACAAAATAACAACGTGAAAAAAAATGATAAAGAATCTTGTGTATGCATACACAAGTGTTCGCCCCTATGAGGGCAACGATCAACCGATAAACGATAACAATTCCCTGGAATGCAAGAAGAGGAGAAAATGCAAAAATATTCTTCCACGGCGATTTATAGCACATGAAGAGAAAAAAAAAAAGAATATATATATATATCTCGTAGAGTTATGACGCACGTTAATGAAACCCAAGGGAGCGTGCAAAAGCACTCGACACGATGGTGTGACGTGGATCGCAAAATCGCGTAGGCGTCCTTTCTTTTCCACCGTTTTATAATAATCTTCACCGTCGTGGCCATTTGCCATTTTATTACGTTCTTTCACGGCGTCTTTAACCGTGTACGGCTATCCATCGGGCGGAAAAACGCTCGACTAACCTCATCTCGCGTCGCGAAACAACGGTTGCGAATGATTCAACGTAGGATTGATCGATGTTGCACGTTTTCCATGATCTTATGACGGGAAGGTTTCAATTTTCAAGATTTGCGATTTATCGCGTATCAATTTTTTTTTTTTTTTTTTAGAAATTTGTTTTAAAGATTTGGAAGGATAATTTTTAGACGCTGATGATTATTTACTTTGGAAATTTGGTTTTGGCAAGATGGCGTTGTTCGAACACTGCCAAACTTTTCTTTTTTATGATTATAATTAAAAGTGATAAAAATCCGCGATATTTTATACATGTTATAAATTTGATAATAAATAATTTTCCTTCGAAAATCATTTGTTGATTTGTTTCGTAGGTACGAATTATTTGCGTATTGTTGATAAAACGTTTCGTGATACGTGGGAGGTTATAGAATGAAACAAAATTATCTGATTATTTAATACGGTAATTTAATACGAAGTTTCAATTTGATATTATTTATTTATATTTATATACAAATATAAATATACAATATATTATAAATATTTTCCCGTGATTATATGAAATTTTTATAAATTACAGGCTTAAAGAGAGAATCTTAAACAGAGAGGCGGCGCTGTAACTATAAAAATGAAAGAGTTAGCTTCTTAGGACTGGAATCACTCGGGAGGAAATGTTCTTCGAATCTTTTTATATTTAACTCGATGAATCGTTGCGAATCGCCGTGGAAGATTTTCATTAAATTTTTCAAGATTTTTCTACGTCATGGCCAATGGGAAATGGCCTGAATGAAAATGAACGAAGAAATATAGTTGCCATTTCTGCAAAATATAGCATTGCAAAAAGTTAAATGAGCGACGATAAAGGAAAATATGAGCTTGGTTCTAGGAAACGGGTGGTTCGTGTGTTACCTTATATCAATGTGATTATGATACAAATGTAATATACTCGTGTATTAAAAAAAAGAAGAAGAATTATCGTGTAAACAATAGAAATTAAAAACGATATTAAAATCATATCAAATACCACATTTATCTAAAAAAAAAAAAATATAAGAAATATTTTAATAAGAATCAAAAATTAACGAATTATTAAAATTAAAGAATTTATATCACTTTATAAAATGAGAAGCTCGTTGATAGAAATTATCTAATCGTAAAATCTGTTCTTGTTAATCGCCTGGTAAAGCAATAACCGCGTGAAAAAAATATCGGTTCGATACATCATTCGTCGATTCAACTCGCTTTTGCACGAGGCCAATCGTGGCTCGTTGCATAGGTGATCTGGCTCCCTTTATGTACCCTATCGATCACATTGCTAATCGACGTTGCAGAAACAATTCAACGTGTACATTGTCGATGAGATGGAAAACCCACCAAAATTGAAGGAACATTGCTGTAATTTTCTTATTGTTAGAAAATAACGACCGCTTAATCGATATTGAAAAGGAATTATTGGAAAATTTTTGTTAAAATGTTTCGAACACATCTCACACATCTCCTTCAACCAAATGTAAATTTAAATCATATCGATAATCCTTCCTTTTTCGATATTTATTTTTAACAATTAGAATCGTTGCAAATTTTATTATTAAAAAGAAAACAAAAATCTCTCACTACATTAATCAAATTTCAACATTTCAATATCCTTTTCTCTCGCTTTTCGACTTTCCCACTCTTATTAAACATTTCAATACCACTTTCCCTATATTTACACCTACCTAACAAATATCCCAATATCTCAATTTTTCCTCTTATTATTTTTATCCATCACTCTCCATTCCAAACTATTTTCCTAATCTCATTTTTATCTTTAATCTCTTCGCTAATTCCATTCCAATATCCCAAATCTTTCTCCATCGTTTTTACGCTCCTACATCCAAACCATTTCCCTCCACATTCTTTCCCTCCATTTACTATAATTACACAAGTGGTCGGTGCTCTCTCGGCGCATCAGCGGAAGGAAAATTGTCTGTCAAGCGGAAAGCTCGAGCCGCGTTACGAGAATTTCGTCTGTCGCGCGCTATATTTACTGCTCGTCTGCCGCTTGTCGGCAAAGCGAGTTTGCAATTTCGCGCGGGGACGAAATGGTGGTTGCAAGCGTAAAAGATTCGGTCGAGGCGCGACCGACCGGTCGACCGACCGACCCCTCCACCGAAACGAGAGGAAAGGGATGCTTTTCAGTCGTAAATAATGGTGCAGCGACGCTCGATGTCTCGTTGCGCCGATGTGCAAAACAACGCGAGCATATACACATCGTATACGATTCTCGACGAGTGAAAACGAGACGAGACGAAGGGGAGGAGGGAGGGAGAGAGGAAGAGAAGAGAGACTGTATCGTCGAGTGTTCGCGTCGTCGCTGTTCTGTGTCTTTTTCCGGGTGTAATGAACAGAATGAAGGATTTCTAGGCGAACATATTCTGGACCATTATTCTTCCTCGTGACGTTTCGATTGGATATCGGTGGATTGAATGTAATATTTCTCTTTTTTTTTTTTCATTATTGTAAATTTGCATTCACAAATGTTGCAGTGCATTGGAATATTTAGGTTTATTTGGTTAATAGAAATGAGAGTTAAATATTTAAGAGTGGTGTATTGGGGTTGGATAATAGGAAGTTAAGTATCGTTAAGAAATACATGAAAGTATTGAAATATTTATTATTGTGAGTATTTGAATTATTTGGATGATATTATGGATATTAAAGGTATTGATATATTTAAGAGTTTTCTAAAGTCTAAGATTCTAAGGGTTCTAAGAAATTCGGTATTGGAAGTTTGGAATACCAAAATATTAGGATTTCATTAGGTATCTAATTATTAAAGCACTTTGAACGGATTATTTCTTAAGGTATTTGAACTATTGGATAATTGTGGCATTTGATTATCGATATTATATATATATATACTGAAATGAAAATATTAATTCGTATATTAAACACTTTAATAATAAAATATTCGAATATTATAAATATATATATATATTTATTATATATATTAATACCAACAATAAAACAAATAATTATTTATACGCGTCTGTGTATAAACATATATCAGTTAATAAAATAAATGTAATCAATTATCTTTAATATTAAATTATCATTATCATATAATAATATAAATAATAATATCTTCTTAAATGATATACGATTGAAATATTAATATCATCGTATCCATCAACATTAAAATTATCAAGTTTCCAAATCATTATCCGATGTTATCAATGATGCAAGCACCGATATTTCCGGAGCACGGAATCATTTCACGAAATTGAAATTGTGGTCAATTATCAGTCAGTTAACGACAGTCAACCGGGATCATTCCTATTGACAGCTAATTACTGTCGCGTTTGATGCTAACTTCCATGATAAAACGCGGAATACTAGATCGAATGGAAATAACTCGTTTAAAATTCGCGCCTTATAATTACGCGGTAAATTTTAAAATTTAATTCGCGATCGAAAGCAATTAACTTTGAATCGTCTAAAAAAATTTTCAAAATTTGTATTTACTTGTATACGCTAGAATTTAGTATGTTTAAAAAAAAGAAAGTTCTTTTGTTATACATCTTACACGTAATATATTCGAAATATTGAATAATTTAATTCAAATTGTCGTATTAATCGTGTATCCTAATGATACTATCTGAGGAAAAATTAAAAAAAAAAAAAAAAGAAAAAAAGAAAAAGGAAATATGAAACAGATGGAAGTCAAGAGAGACGTAATTTCGCCGTGCAAATCGATGATGGAACGATTATATACCGTTCGTTTGGTCTTTTTCCCCCGAAATCTCGCGGTCACAAATCGTATTAAATGTTTTGCCGATCGCAGCTGCACCTGTGACTCCCAGCTGTTTCCACCGAACTGATAAAAAGAATCGTCCTTCGCCGCATTAACAGGATACGCTTCGGAATTGCGGGCCAATCATTCGATTCGTGTTCGTGATCTCGATTCAAGAAAATTTCGTCAGGTATTAAATATTCCACGTGATTATATTTTCACGATTTTATTGATTTCAAAAATATCTTTCAACCATTTTCTTTCTATGAAACATTATTAAAAATAAATCACGATATAAAAATTTAGAAAAAAAAATAAATATCCAATGCAAAACTCGCAACAACAAATGCAACAAACGTCTCTGAAAATTATTTCTCAAAAATTTCTTCTTCCATCCTCCTCACAGACTAACCATTCGATTACTCGTACACGTATACAAAAATATTTCCATTGCAATTAATCGAACGCGCAGGTAACAAATTAATTAAACTGCAAATTGAATTCGATATACAGGACACGTAGGTTGGAGAATAATTTTTAAAGCCCACGCGTGAAGAATTTATTCTTCAAATAGTAGAGAACGATACACGCTGTACACACTGGCGACGACATTTTCGATCATAAAAGATCCGCAATACGTCGAACGTGATATCTCGATTGCAGTTACTTGGAGTAAAATGTTGCTGTCGATTAATGGATAATTAAACACGGTGCAGGATAACACCGAAAATACGAGGTAATTATTAATTATTAATTGTGAAACTATTACACGACGAAACTGACCATCTGCGGCTCGACAACGGACCATTATCTCGATTATTGGCTGAAGAGGAACCGTCTATTCGACGAATGTTTCTTTATAAAAATTATACATGGAAACGCATTTTTTTTTTAAAATAATGGAGTAAAATTTTCAATTAAAAAAAGAAAATTTTTCTGGTTAAAAAATTGAGTACAGCTTTTATGTCCTTGATATTCTTAAAACGAATAATTATACGTTTAATATCGTTTAATATTATTACGATTTATTATTGAAAGCATGAAATTACGTCAACACAATAAAATTATCAACTCAGACAAGGGGACGAAAGTTATCCTCTCTGTACTTTCTTTCGTTCGAGCAACTAATAATTGAGCCATGCGATCGAGAAGCGTGTGGAAAGACTGTCAAAACAGGGGTTGATTCGACGACGAAGAAATTATCGAATAAATTATACTTGCCGTTTTCGTTATCGCGATATTCAACAAGAAGTTAATTAAATTTCGATTCGATATTAAATTTGAGTTTGGGTTTTTTTTCAAAAGATTGGCAAGTTCGTTCGATGATAAGGCACGGGAGGAGGCGGATCGATCGAGGTGAATATCGCCAAGTATTATATCATTATGGGGAAAGTTTAGACCGGGTTGAAAGTTTCGGTTACTTTGTCACTTTGCAACGAATTATTCGCAAATAAACCGGGACGTTGTAACGATAAATAACGTGGTGTGTGTACGGCGCTTAATGTCATCGAGTCCCTTTTTCCAAGGGGTATATATTATACAACGATAACTTAAGGGAAATCCAACTATTAACATAACAAACAGTCGACCATAAACTATGAATTTTCAACTGTGCTGAATCCATTTGGGACTAATGTGAGCGGTAAAAGCGATTATCGGGGGACGATGTATTTTGCAATTTTGGCAGCTGTGCACCGGCGTGTTTTAGTTATAACTTGAAACTAATTATAATTTCAATGCTAATAAGGTAGTCGTAGACTTTATCAGAAAAGAAAAACGTTCCTTTTTGCCGAAATATTAACGCGTAGAGTACGTAATATTCCAACATTTAATTGAATCATTTAATAAATTTTGTACCAAATCTCTAATAATCCCTTCTCTATAATTCCATTTCCCATGCTTCAGAAGATTTTAGTTTTAATGATTAATCAAATCCTAAAAAAAAAAAAAAAAAAAAAAAATATACAACAAATAAATATTCTCCCCTATTTTTTCCAAGATAAATGGAATCTATTGCGTCCTTAGAAAACTATATACTAACAAGCAACGAAAATCAAATCCAATTTATATCTCTTAACAAGGGAACGGAGGAAAGAAAATTAGTTCCGCTGTTCTCGTTCAAACTTACCAAGATACCAGAAGAAACAACTTTAATTAACTTTAATCGCATTCTCGATTGCCTTCCGAATTAACGCCTCTTCCAAAGCGTTTAACGCCCCAAACTGGAGTGAAGAAAACACCAATCCACAAGCTTGTGGCAAAAACCTCTACCCACCTCTGCTTCGATTAAAGATAAACCTAAGTCAGCGACCCGTTCGAACCGTGTGCGACCGCATCGTATTTCGACAAAAGAGAGAAAAAGAGAGAGAGTGGTATCACCGAAAATCGCACGATCCGCTCGTGAAACGCGATACAAACGTGTCCTTTCACACGTTGCTCGTAATCCGTGCGTCCCAAGGGAGGCGATACCCCCCCCCAGAGGGAGGGGAAAAAGCCCACCGGCCATTAATCAGGGGTTAAGCTCCGAGTAAAGACAAGGAGGAGGCGAGAAGTCTCGATTTGATCGGCCTGGGTGGGTGTTTTTCTTTTTACGATCCCAACCGTGCTGCAGATTTTGCGAGAGCTCTCCAGTATTGACCCAGTTCCCCCCGTGTTGCCAGCCCGTTGCCACACTCTCTCTCCTTTAGTTCTATCCACTTTTTCCGTTTCGAGATCGGGTTTTCGTTGGGGGAATAAAAAAAAACAGGGACATGGATGATGTATCCGTTATGCGATTTCGTTTCTTTATTTTTTTCTTTCCTTTTCCTCTGTGTCGAGTAACGAAAGAAGTAAATCGAAGTATTTTGATCCCATTTGTGAGGGCAAAGGTTACAACCCCTGAGAGAAAGAATCGAAGGAGAATATTCTTCGTTGTTTAAAATCTATTTTAGACGCAATTTTTCTCGATGAAATTTTCAATACGCTCGTACAACTGTAAAATTAACGTTGTTTAGCATTTGCATTGATCGAAAAATTGTGTAAAGTAACCTTTTTTTTAAAAAAGGAAAAATAAAAAAGTCGAGATGGTTTTGGTCCAATTTTGAGAAAGATTTATTCTATTTCAAAGGGTCGAAGATTTTTTACCAAGCAAGCTTTTTAGCCGCGTTACGTTCGCAATCTTGATAAAATTCGTTTTAAATTATATTTCCAATATCGGTGAGATTAAAGTTGTGACATAGGCGAAAATAAAATTTGAAATTCTGTCCAGAGTATCGAAACAGGTTCTCTCTGTGTAATATTGGCAGTATCGACGTTCACATCAGTCGATTTACGTAGTCTCGTTTCTTCACGACTTATCAACGAACCTTCTCGACCTAGGAAAATGCCATTCAGCTCGTTCCCCGGCCGAGCTTTTTGAGGTGAACAAGCTGCCAACAAAAGAACAGCGTTCAGCGATCTTAATTGAACCGCGAAGTATGCCATTCGATGGACGTTTCGTAATAGGTTCTTCTTATGAAATTCATAAATGCAGTGTCGTTCCCTCGTAAAAGTGGAACGTTATCCGTCGTTGTTGTTCAACGAACCGATACAATGCTTGAAATTTAAACGGAAAGAATGATGAAAGGAAAGAAGAAGAAGAAGAAGAAGAAGAAGAAGAAGAAGTAAAGATGAAATGAAATTTTCGTGAAAATGTTACAATATCTACTTATAAAACTTGAAAATATAATTTAATTGATCTCTGAACAAGATTCTATCACGACTCTCACTTCGAGTTTATTTACATCGACTTCTTCATTTATCATTACAAAAGTTTCGTTATTTGTTGGAAATGAGAACGTCGAATATTGGTTCTGAAGCTACTCTACCAAAGATGAACTATAAATGGATACCTCATGGATGGCAAGCCAGACTTGACAATTTGGAAGCTGATTTATGAGCTTACCCAACTCGCTCTACTCCTGACGCGAATTTTATTACCGTCGACGACACACTAACATCCCCTAACACGATCCATTTCTCATCCCCTGTAACAATCTCTCGCGAGAAACACAGCCATCCACGTTCGTTCCATCCACGAAATTAGACGTTTCTCGTAAACGTTGATCGTTATAATAAAATTAATAAAATTAGAAGAAATTTAAAAGCTCAAAAGAACGACACCATTGAATTAACGTCGAATAACTCTTGTCGCGTGTTGCAATTTTTCATCGATGCCTCTCGAATCAGGCCGTTTAAAGGCCAATCGAAGGAAAATGCGCAATGCAGTCGCGACTACCAATAAGCGACCGATCCAATTGTTTACCACCGGATAGAAATAATCTATCTAGAAATCTATTTCTTCTTCCTGGTGGCCGGCCTCCATCTATCCGCAAATAATGGATATCCTCGTAATTTCACGGTGTCCCGATTTTCGAACGAGACCAACATGGTACACCTGTCCCAACGATCATACCCGCGGCTCGATCGTGGCCGCAGTAATGCGAACGCAAGGTCGCGAACAAATTGCATTTTACCACCTCGTTTATCGAGAATCGTCGATGAATGGTGAATACATCGAAATCATCGATCAAGGGAGGGATGATGATGACTATGTTCCAGAGATAGGGGGATACGTTCGATCCTCGCTGCAAGAATAAAGCCTTTGCTCGATAATATAAATCGAATTATATGGGGATTGTCGCGTGTTTTGAATTGAGATTTTGAGAATTAATGATATTTTAAGTTGTTTGAGAATGGAAACTGGAATTTTCATTACGATCATCTTCGAGAAATATTGATTCGGAGTAGGTGAGGATATTTTATTTGAGATTTTTAAAATTATTCTTCGGAGATATTAATTATTAAGGCAATTGTGATGTACGAGAGATATACGAGATAAGCACGTTTATGTAATTATTCGAAATCTAAATCTGTTGATAAACGAGAAAATGTAAATACGATCAATTAAACTCGAGTTGTTCTTGCATCGTTCAAAACATAAGGATTCCATGCATAATTAACACGTAAAGTGCACGTCAAGCCCCGTGGACAAAGATAAATTCTATTTAATTTAACGTCGGATTTCAAGGAAACAGCATCGCGGGATTTAAACGAAGTTAAATGCACCGTTTCTGTTTCTCTGATTTAACGAACGGGAGGGAGCCAACTAATTTCCAATGCACGATTTCTCTCTGACACTTTTTTTCTCGTCAATCTCGAGCTTTATCGCGTTAGACTCCAGATTAAGAAACATTGTACCTTTTAACGAACTTAAATATATCAATTTGTGGAGTGCATCTCTGTGACGATATTCATCTGCTTAATTCGACATCGTTGTTAAACCTCATTTTTAATCCTTCGATCGATTCATGCACACGATGCAACGATTTTCATACATGTACAACTATCTTGTAAATTTCTCAATATTTCGGAATTCTTTTAACAATGCATCAATGCTTATTATTTTTATAATAATTTTCTATCCCTTTTCAATCTTTAACTCCGCATACATGTCTTACAGATAACATAAAATGACTTCATACACTTTGTGAAGAAAGAAATAAAAATCTAAGGAGCTCTTATTAATTGGAGATAACGAAATCTCTCTTAAACGATTATTCGTTTTTACTAATAAAATTCCAACGATTAAATATCTCATGTTCCATCTTCCTCCCCCCAAGAAAGCCAAGAAATCCGTCAAAATGCCTGATTTCCTGACAGTGGCACACCCAGTATATACATACATCCCCTTTGCTCGTCACTAATATCAGCGAGATGCTCAAAACGAGGGAGGATAATTAATTAGAACGAACGACGGGAGAGTAAAACTCGCCTCCCAAAGACTAGATAGTGCAGACCACGTTACGAGTGTCTTACAGATAACATAAAATAATTTCATACATTTCGTGACAAAGAAATAAAGATCTAAGGAGCTATTATTAATTAGAGATAACAAAATCTAGCATAAATCACTCTCTTAAACGATTTAACATTTTACATTTAAACATTTAAAATTCCAACGATTATAGAAACAATTCCAAGGTATACTCTTCTCCAATTAACTCTTCTCCATAAATATCTCATGTTCCATCTCCCTCCGCCCAAGAAAGCCAAGAAATCCAAGAAATCCGTCAAAATGCCTGATTTCCTGACAGTGACACACCCAGTATATACACATTATGAATATCTTACAGATAACATACGATTGATACACTTATTGAAATCTACCATAAATCGCCTCTCTTAATAATAAAATTCCAACGATTATAGAAACAATTCCAAGGTATACGAAAGAATTAACTCTTCTCCTTCATAAATATCTCATATTCCATCTTTCTCTTCCCAAGAAAGCCAAGAAATCCGTCAAAATGCCTGATTTCCTGACAGTGGCACACCCAGTATATACATACATCCCTTTTGCTCGTCACTAATATCAGCGAGATGCTCAAAACGAGGGAGGATAATTAATTAGAACGAACGACGGGAGAGTAAAACTCGCCTCCCAAAGACTAGATAGTGCAGACCACGTTACGAGTGTCTTACAGATAACATAAAATAATTTCATACATTTCGTGACAAAGAAATAAAGATCTAAGGAGCTATTATTAATTAGAGATAACAAANAATTAAAAAAATTAACTCTTCTCCTTCATAAATATCTCATGTTCCATCTTTCTCTTCCCAAGAAAGCCAAGAAATCCGTCAAAATGTCTGATTTCTTGACAGTGGCACACCCAGTATATACATACATCCCCCTTGCTCGTTACTAATATCGGCCGTCGAGAAGCTCTAAACGAGGGAGGATAATTAATTAGAACGAACGATAGGGGATTAAAACTCGCCTCCGAAATGTACAGTACACATTATGAATATCTTACAGATAACATACGATTGATACACTTGAAATCTACCATAAATCGCCTCTCTTAATAATAAAATTCCAACGATTATAGAAACAATTCCAAAGTACACGAAAAAATTAACTCTTCTCCTTCATAAATATCTCATGTTCCATCTTTCTCTCCCCAAGAAAGCCAAGAAATCCGTCAAAATGCCTGATTTCCTGACAGTGGGACACCCAGTATATACATACATCCCTCTTGCTCATCTCACTAATATCAGCGAGACGCTCGAAACGAGGGAGTATAATTAATTAGAACGAACGACGGGGGAGTAAAACTCGCCTCCGAAAGATTAGGCGGTGCAGGCCACGTTACGCTCCCTGGCTGGCCGGGTTACTCGCCGCTTTCTCATCCCCTTCCGCGGAAAAGGAAGCGCGCGGATCGATGCCGGGAGGAGGGAAACGCGCCGGTGTCGACGACCTCTCACCGCCCCCTCTCCCACGCACACACAACCCCTCGTAGTAGAAATCGCGCTGGGGGGTGGGCGGGTGGCGGTGTACACCGATCCCACTGAATCGTAACCGTGTCGTTCGCAACGTCGTCGTTGTTTTGCCGCCGTCGTGGTTTTTGTCGAGATTCGCCCCGGAAGGGTTCGTCGGCCCCCCCGCAACAAGCCGACAAAGCCGAGTTTTTCTTCCTTTGAGCCGGGCTTCGACGAGGAAAGGGGGAGGGGAGGAAGGGTTTTGCAGAGCAGCCCGGTCGGTAATTGGACCCGGGGTTGTTTTGTGTCGGTTTGAGTGTGTAGGGGACACGCACGAGTATTTCCTCTTGCAGAGTAATTTCGGGTGGATTCGGATTTGTCGGGTTGATCTAAGAGGGATTTGGAATCGAGACGAGATGTGCTACTCGTTTATTCGTGACGGAGAAAACGAGGTGAACGAATTTAATCTTGGATTATCGTAATCTTGTGTGAAGATCGATCGAGGTAATTGAAAGAATTAAATTCGGGGACTCGAAAGATTTTGTCGTTTGACGAGTGATCTTAATTTTAAAATGATCTTATAATGTTCTTCTTCTTTGATAAAGAAATTAAGAAGCTATTCGCGATTTTATTAATTGGAGATAACGAAATCTGGCATAAATCACTGGCCTTTCAAAGGATTGAAATAGATTCTGATGATTATGAATTTGATAATTGTGAAATTTGAAATGTTGGAGATGATGGAATTGCAGAAGATTTCAAATTCGAAGAAAATTATAATATTTTGTAAAATTGTAAAAGTATAAAGGATTTGTGAATCGTGAAATTTGATTGTTCTAAAATATGTTTAGAAGATTACGAATCTGGGAGTAATAAAATTTACCAAAGTGAAAGAATGACGAATTCGAGAAGAACCGCGAACGTTTTTAAGTTAAAATTTTCATCGGCAGTATCGGTTTTATGGCAATCTGAAAGAGATCTCAGTGGAACGCTGGTGGCAGGGTTAACTATTTATATCAATAAAAGCCGGTGGTAAAATGGAAAGGCTTACAGTTTAACTCGAACCCTTTGTTTCGTTGACGAGTGATAAAATAGATCTCGTAGGCGGGGGTAGCTTGCACAGCTATTAAAAGATTCGAGTCGGTGGTTCGATTTATTGGCTCGCGAACCGTGTAGTTTCCAAGAGTGAACTGTGGATTTTCCGTTTTTCTCTTCACGTCGGTGGAAAAAGATTCATCGCGAATGCAAATTTTTTTTTATTTTTATTTTCAACTTTTCGTAATCTCCCGTTCGTTATTGCAATTCGACTCACGTTTATTATCGTTAAGATCTTTTCGATGCAACAATAAGAATTTTATTATTATTCGCAATAATTTTACTTTACTAAGATTAACTTTTACACATATTTCGATACGTTACCTTATTAAATACAATCTTTCGTCCAAAGATATCGAATAATAAAAACTATTTCTAATTCACAAAATGAAAGTATAATTTACAATTTATTCAATCAAAATTTTATCTCTCATTTGTTGGATTCGTCGTTCAAAAAAAAAAAAATTATATCGAAATCTCGCGATTCTTACTAATTCTTAATTAACGACTCACGTTTATTATCGTTAAGATCTTTTCGATGCAACATCGAGAACAACAAGAATTTTATTATTATTTTACTTTACTAAGATTTATTTTACTTTAGATTAGATTTATTTTACTAAGAACTTTTACACATATTTTACACATATATACGTTATCTTATCAAATTCAATTTATATCTTTCGTCCAAAGATATCGAATAATAAAAACTATTTCTAATTCACAAAACGAAAGTATAATATAAGTAATTTACAATTTATTCAATTAAAATTATATTATTCGTTATTCGAATTCTCTTTTCAATCAAAATTTTATCTCTCGTTTGTTGGATTCTTTGTTCAAAAGAAAAAAAAATTATATCGAAATCGCGCGATTCTTAGTAATTCTTAATTAACGATTCTTCAAAATTCCAAAGTCGTTCGAACGAGATAATGAAGCAACGTCGCGGAACAAGCGCAATTTCGTTAATTGCTGAAACGGTGGATCAGAATTTCGGTTGGAATCGTTAGGAATGTTTCTCCTCGTCTGGAGGTGGGGGATATGGAGGTGTCTGATTTAATCACGGCTCGGTGGAAGCCGCATCGCGACACGTCTGACCTCAGACCGACGTGCACCACTGCCGAGTCGAACAGCGATATATATATCTATATATATATATATATATATATATATATCGGGCGGATTCGCGAAGATTCGAAAACCGATTCGAAATTGGGGACGATTAACCGAGGGCAGTTCCGTGTTTTCGCGAAGCCGTTTCGAGCGTTAATTGGTGGGGAATTCGCGCCAGGTGTTGGCTGGAAAAATGTTAATATTTAAACCGGTAATTAGCGCGCTAATTAAGGTGGGCTGGTTTTTGTTAATCGCTTACTTTTGTCTGGAAATCGAGGGGAATGGAATATTTTTGGAATACATAATAAGATTTTCCGCTTGAAGAGAGATGAAAATTAAAAAAAAAAAAAAAAAAATAGTAGATTTTTTGAAAGCAGCACTTTGGATTATTTATCTCATTTTATTCGGTTAGTAATATTTTCACGTAAGATATTTTTCGTAAGAAGGATTATAGTTGTGAGTAACGTTGGATGTAATTCAATCGCGAGATATAACCGTAATTGAATCGATAATCGATAACGAGGAACGTATAAGAAGGAACGTTTTAAGAAGCTGGGTGATGGCCGTCATGAAACTTGCAGCCAAGAAAAGAAATTCGTGTTTGTAATTACATGTCAGAAACCGTTTCTTTTCCATTTCTATTATATCGAATAACTGATACTGCAACATATTTCTCTCGACTTCGAGTCGAACTACTTTTCGATAACAATCTCTTCCATTTTTTACGTACCTTGAAAATTTTAAAAACTGAAAAAAATTTTTGAAATTTTATATTGGATTGATTAAAATAAAAAATCCAATTATTTCAAATTATACAATTCCAAAATATCAATTTATTGATTCCTTCCTTAATTTTGAAAAATCACAGGTTCATCGCAGGATTCGTCAGAAGCCAAATTGTAATTCACGTATCGTGCCGAAGTCAATTTTGCTGTTTCCAAATTATAACATGGTTATCACCTCTTTCTATTGGCGAGTAATTCCAGCCACGTGTTCGACTCGCTCATCGATATCTCGGAACGTGTAACGAGTCCTTATTACGTAAAACCGATCAAAGTGCAAACAAGATGCGGCCCGCTGCGTGCAAACCTATAACGTTGGAACGATATCCAAACGTTGCAGTTGCATTAAACGCGTCACGCGATAATTCCATTCGTGTTCCATCGATCATGCTGATACCGCATTTTTGCGAGGTTTCGCCCGATTTAAGTACGTCGAATCGATGTTGTGCGTCACTCTTTGCTGAATAAACAAACGGATTAAGACGAATCTGAAAGAATCACCGATTGCGCTTCTACTCCATTTGTAAAGGGAAAGCTTGTTTCCTTTCATTCTTCTTCTTTGCCTTCTTTCTTCGCGCGTGATGAATTTTAATTTTCCATAATTGTTACACGATAACCGAAGAATTTTAGAAAGAAAGAATAGAAAGAATATCGAATGGTGACTCTCCAAGCTTGGACAATATTTATTTATGATTGATTTTTTTTTAGAATATCGCTTCGTGAATAGATTCCTAAACTCGTATTACGTATAATCTTACGAAGAATAATATAACGTCGAATATCTGGATTTTCTTATCTCAAATTAAATTGTGATCACTGCATCTTCACTATTGTGGCAATATTATTTTCAAAGTTTTTGAGTTTTGTAAGGGTAGAATTTAATAATGATTAATGAGCTTGATTTTTCGTTATTGAAAAGGAACTTTTATTTATAAAGAAATTGACGATAGTGAGAAGGAAAGCGAGTGATGAAGACAGAGATGAAGTAAGAGTTAAGAAGAATTATAATTGCTCTCAATAAAATAAGAAAGACATTTTACATTTTGATATTTGCCCTGACGAATCGAGGATGCTTTCATAAAATATCAAAACAACAACATAGAGTTCAACAAACATTTTCTTTCTTTGTATATATAAAGATACGTGAAAAAATTGAGATATAAAAAGTTTTATAATTGAGTTAATTTGTGCGTGAAATCATTTCGAGTTAGCTGTAAGAAATTCATTGGAAAAATCGTCTGTGAGTTCGACCGAGCGAAAAAAATGGCTTCGAGCGCAAAGGGTTAATAAACATCGAACAAACTTTAAATAGAAATGAATCGTCTGTGATCAGATCTTGAGCATTAACCCGTTGCTCGAAAAAATAACTAAAGTTAAAAATTTCGAATAAAGTTAACTTAAGTAATTACTTATATTAAAATGCTTAAATAATAATTTGTTCGTAATTGTTATAGTCGATCCGCTTTTCATATAACGTTTGACATTATTTGTAATTATTATTACGATTTGAACGATAAATTATTAAACTAACTTATGGAAATAACTATATTCGTAACTTCGACTATTAAATTTTCCCCATCACTGGGTCAGACATATTCCTCTAAATAAAGAAGTGAATTGTCTATACTTAGACATCAGGCTCTCGATTCCTTTAAATAGAAATCGTCAGACATGTCGAATTATCTTTTCCAAATCAAATTTTTACCACTGCTTTCTTTCCATATTCAAAAAATTATTTTTCTCCGTAAACATGAAATTTTCAAAATCTCCTCTTCTTCTCGCATACAACTTCGAAGCCGATAAAGATCCTCATTAATTCGATCGTAATTCCTTCTCCCAGTAATTTCAAAGGATTTCGAAACGAAATCCTTCCCTTATCTCCTTTGAAACTAAGAAACGTTTTGAAAAAAGAAGAACGAAAGAAAGAAAGAAAGAAAAAGAAAAAGAAAAAGAAAGGAAAAGAGTCACAAATTTTTATCGATCCATTCTTATTCCCGGGTGTTCCGTTTAACGGGACGTTACACCTTCACCTCTCTCTCTCTCTCTCCTCGAAGATTACTCGCCACTTACGGCTTCCTCGAGCGAGTCGTATCAGCGGAACCATGAAGATGAAAGCTTGGAATCATCCCGCGAGGATCGCGCGGTTATCTCGCCATCCTTGATTATTCTTCGATGCTCTCCTCGACCCATGTTTCCCGCCCTTTTCCACTCCTTATCCTTCCTTTTCTGCTTCAACTTTCCTCGAACCGAGCGATCAACCCTGATGCGATTCCAGGCAAATGATCCGTGCTTCGAGGATTTTCCCCTCCCCTTGAATCCGCTTGATTGATTATGGCTCACGATTTTCTACGATTTATGGATTTTATTGCGTTTCGAAACGACGATATGGTGAAAGGATTTTTAGATAATGATAGAATTGATTTTTTGAATATATATGTATTCAGCAAGTTATGGGAAATTATAGAGGAGAGGTATATATTTTTTGAAAATGATTCGAAAGTTATTCTTTAGTCTTCAAATTTTCGAACAAGTAACAAGTTTCAATAATTTGATATTGAGTCGAAATTGGAAATTTAAAAGATAAAGAGATTTTTAAACTGTGCAATTCGTTTTTGGAAAATTTGACTTATTGTTACTTGACTCTCCATATAGGGATTTATTCGGTAAAAAAGTAGAAAAATATCTAATGAATTTTAATTTTAAAATTTTAATTTTTAAAATTAAATGAAATTGTAAGATAATAATATATCATTTTTCATGAAGAAAATCATTTTTGAACTTTGAATAAGATATTATTGATATGTGACGAATGAAAATATTATTAAGTCTTCCACGTTAATCAAAGAATCAAAATGATAAGTTAAAATCAATTTGTTTTGCGTTACAATGTTGTTAATTAAATTTCATAATTGAATTATAATATTATATTAAATTCACAGAAAAAAAATATATATAGTGAAAAGATATTTATCTTCCAAGTTTGATCTAGAAATTTGGTCTGAACCTTAAGAACGAAGCCGCTGAATTCGTTGCGACGTTGAGTAAGCTGTCATTCTTGTTTCATGTTTAAATTATTGTGCGAATTAATCGAGTGAGAAATTCTAACGAAATTTCCATCGAGCAATTCAATTTATTTACCAATTCAATTTATTTATTGCACTTTTACATTTGCATTTTATTGCACCGATTCGTGTAATTTTCGAGGCATTAAATCATAGTTAATTTTTCACGAGTAACTCTTGTTGCAAAATATTTCTATGCATTTGGAACAGCGAATCGATGTTCGATTTTAAAAAATTCATCGTACTGAACGTTTTTTCGAATATTTGCGTGATATTTTACGGTAAGAGCGTTATACTTTTACATTTTTTTTTTTTCTTTCGAAAATTTTCACGAAGAAAATTATGAATTCTTTTAGAATCATTTTAACTTACTTAGAAGTAGAATATCGATTGCTTTCTAAGGTGAAATATTATTATTCTTCAACCTCTAAAAACTTCATCTTGAAAATTTGAAAGTTTTCTTCGAAGAAAATAATGTTTGCAAAATTTCTTTCCATTTTTCTCTCTACTAATGGCCACACTTTCGTTTTTTTTTTCAAAATTTTCATAAATTCCTCACCCCCCTCTCATTTTTAACTGTTAATCGTTCTCTAGATTACGATAAAATTCCATCGTTCTTCGCTTGAAAATTTTCTTCGAAAAGAAATCTTAGAAAATGCCTTTCCATCCGTGTTTATCATTCTCCCCCCTCCCCGCCACACACAAGAAATCTGCAAATGGCCCATCGATTTTCGATGATGCACGACAACGTCGCGACGCGTACAATGAAAGATGTATCGGAGAAACGGGCGAGCACCGCCCTCATAAATCGGCGGGGATCGAACGAAAAACATGTTTCCCCATCCACGGCCGAGCTGGCGCACGTCTCGAAAACTCGTGATGCGTTATTTCGTAAATGGATCCGTAATGAATCTCGAGGGCGCGCCTCCTTCTTCCTTCGCAACAGCGAAAAAATATACCGATATTATATTTTCCCTCGACCCAGGAAACCGCTATTAACCGATTCCATTGTTTCGTGGTTCGTTCTCGAAAAAAAGATATTTAGAATCATGCGAGTGGATCGCGAGAAAGTGGATCATGAATGGGTTTTGAAAGACAGAGAGAGAGAGAGAGAGATTTTCGAAAAATTTTCTTTCACCAACGACTGTTTAGTTATTTGGCAGAAACAATTGGACGTAGCTCGATCGTGAAATAGAATTTCATCGGTTGGAGATCGAGCGTGAATGATAAGCTTATGGCTTGAATTCTTTTTTTTTTTTTTTTATTCGTTATATTTTGGAGGAGAAAAAAAAAATCGAGATTGGAATCGTTCGGAAATTAATGAATTAATATCTCGATTGATCGTGTCGATACGTTTCGATATGAATTAAATATCCCTTAATTGTTTCGATGAAATAATTATTGGCCGGTCAACAATAATATCATTCGTTACATTAAAACGTTATAATTCGAACTCTTTATGATAAATTCACGATTGTTGAAAAGTGCGACGTGTTAATTTTATACGCTATAAATTGTATGTTTTATAAGTTGTTGAAAAAGAAAGAGAGAGACGAAGAATACATCTCTACCTATTATTATTGTCAAATATTTCTTTTCTTCAATTTGTCTCGCGTTTGATACGCCATTTAAAATCACTCTCAATCGTAATCCCTCCCCAGGAGGACTTAATGAAATAACGAGGCTCGATTTCCAACCTACCCCTTTGCCCAAAGAATTGAATTTCGTCCAGGCTCGCTCGAGTACAAGTATATACCTTGTTTATAACAAAAGCTGGAATATCATCACGGATAAGATAAGATCGAAAGAGCGGAAAGGATCCCGAATAGAGGTCCCCATTTCGTTCCCTGAACGCAATTATCCCGTCGAGTTGCCGAGAGTTTTTTCTTTTTTTTTCTTTTTTTTTTTTTTTTTTCGAGTGGACCGCCCGATAAACGGCCCCCGAAGTTGCAAGTTGCAGCGTTGGAGCCATCGTTGGAGGGTGGAGGGGGAAGAGAAAGGGGCGAGATGGTGGAAGCACCCTCGAAACTCGAGCGAACCGTAAACAATGCTACTCTCAGATAACGTTTCCCTTTATTGCACGCGGTCCAACGACGCGAACTGCAGTTTAGCATTATCGTTCCTGATGGAACTCTCTCTCTCTCCCTCCCTCCCTCTCTCTCTCTGTCTCTCTCTCTTTCTTTCTTTCTCTCTCCTCCCTCGTCGACGATCGATACACACGCGCTCGAACCGTCGCCGTGTTTTCGTGCGGAGAACACGTTTTTCGCGACTCCCTTTCCTTTAAAACGGCGAGACTGATGTGGTTTTCTTCGTGGAAATTGAAATTTTGCGATGGGATGGGATTTGTTAACGAATATAGATGAAGAGAAAATTGGAATTTTGTGGAATTTGTGTGATTTATATGAGAGGGGAAAAGGGTGGTTTTGTTAAATTTTGTCGACGATTTGAAATTAATTTTGAGGACTTATCTTGGAACAAGATTTTGTGGAGATTTTGTTAATTTGACGATTAGATTAAATTAATTTTCCAGCTTTGAGAAGAAAAGAATGATCGAAATGAATAAATGTAAGTGTGAAAATTTTGTGAAGTTAGGATTCGATAATTCGATGAGAAAAGAATGGATGTTGATGAAATTTGTGGAAATGGGAATTTTGTAAGGGGTGATTTTATTTCAAATATGAAATTTAAAAAAAAAAAAGAAACGAATGAGAATTTTATTATTAGGTGCTTTAAAGGCGAAGTATAAAAGAAAACTCGAAGAAGTAAAATATTTTACGCTTAAAGATAGCTTGCTCTACTTTTATGTAAAAGTAATTTCCTGTCTCACATTCTTCCAGTTCACCGATAATACAATCTTTCTTGATGTACTGAAACACATCTTCACGCATCACTTTTCTTCAATTACGTCAGCTGTGTTGCGCCATCATTTTAACTTTATCCAGGAAAAGGAGGCAAAGCTGACGTGATCTGCTAGGTCGTGTCATTCTGTCCTAGAAAAATTAAATGAAAATTCTCGAAGAAACGAAAATCTCTCGTTTTCTCGAGAAAATTAAAAATTTTTAATTACCAACAATGAAATAATACACATTTTTCGCAATATTTAAATATTCGATAATTTTTTAATTAACCGAATATAAAAGATATTTCATATATTAAAAAATTACAAGATTAATTAAATAAATTGGAAAAAATAGAATAAAAATAGGTTAATAGTCTTTAGAATAAAGTATTAATTTTTTCTTATTACTTATTCCCCTATACGTCCTCTTTAATTCACTTCAACTTTATTTGCTTCGTTTTAAAATCTGTTTTTAAAAAGAAATGGAATGGATACTACAAATGATGGGATAGTAGATTCAATTTCTCGCATATTTAACTTCCCCGTATTACTCGAAATCTCGATATCCTCTTTTTTAAACTTCGAGCAGATCAAAAAACAACATTTGCATCATCATAAAACAAAATAATAAATCGTTATTAAATTTCACCGAAACTTTCAATAACTTTCTCCAAATTAAAATCTTTGCAGAATGTCTGACATATGATCAATTAATTTTCGCTCATATTTCAAAATTCATATTTCAAAATTCAAGCAGAGAAATATCGCGTTTCCAAATATCTAAATTCGTGTTCCATCCCTAAAATTTCCAATTCACCGAAAACTCTCAATAACTTTCTCCAAATTAAAATCTTTACAGAGTATCTGGCGTATATCAAATCGATTTTCACTTATATTTCAAAATTCGAGCAGAGAAATATCGCGTTTCCAAATATCTAAATTCCTATTCCATCCCTAATATTTCCAATTCATCGAAAACTCTCAATAACTTTCTCCAAATTAAAATCTTTACAGAGTGTCTGACGTATACACCGAATAGATCAATTTTCACTCGTATATCATATCGAAATTCGACTAGAAAAAACCATTTCCAAACCTCCTTTCCAACAAATTCATATTCCACAATCCTTAAAATATCATTTTTCCATCCACCGCTCATCGGATCCGTATCGCGAAACGAACGAATTTCAAACTCTCCCCCTTTTTTTTTATTTTTTTTTTTTTTTCGAAACAAGACGCTTAATACGTTCCACGTTTCGAGGAACACGGTCCACGCCAGGGACGATGAAATATTAAGGGGAATTTTCGCGTTGCGAAGACGCGTGCGAAATTATTTATAGAAATTCGCGAGAGTTTCCGCGTCGTATCCATAATTTCCGCGCCCGGTTTTGCTACTCCCCCTCCGTTTTTCCTCTCCTCTGTTGCCACTAGAAATAATTCACGGGACAAAAGTCGCGCGTATTCGTGCGTTGTAAACAGTGTTAAACGACCTCGCTTATTATCACGCCGTTTCCTTCCGCCTATTGTACAACACATCGTGTTGATCCGCCGCGACAGACGTTCGCAGAGGAGAGGGGAGAATCGCAGAAGGATAGAGTTGGTTTGTGCGGTAAACAATGTTCGTTCATATCGATTCGACGACTCTACGTGGACGGAAAGGAAACGAGGGAACGTCGTACGACGAGAGGTACGTTACGTGGTGCCTCTTCTACGAAGAAGTTTTTAAAACGTTACTTTTTCGTTACGAACAAGTGCTCTTTTGTGATTTGTGTGTTGAACAGTGTGTTTCTCTCTTTCTCTATTCCTTTGGTGGTTCGAGAAGTCAATGGCGATTGGAGAGACGGCTGTTGAAATTTTTCGTCGAGTGTCGAAAACACTCGTGTTACCGATCTCCACTTAGATGAGTGGAAGTAGTGTAATTTGGTGAAATGAATATTCTTGATATTGTCGTAAAAACGATAAAATTAACGATGGAGCGATGATGAATAAATCGACGAAAGTGGACTGATTTATTTCACGTTTTCACGCTTCGCTAAATAGAATTTAATTATTGTAATTGTATACACGATGCTCTTAATTTTGTTATACGGATAAAGTTATTGGATAAGCAATGAATTCAGAACGAAATGAATTATGGAAAGTGGATGTATTTTATGAAGATTGTCCGATTTATATTGTTAATTTTTTTCATTTGCATCTTTAATGAAGTATAAAATGGATTGCCTCGTATCGATTTATCTCTCTCCCCCTCCCCTCCAATCAACGTAATTTCCACTTTATCATTCGATAACATTTTCAATTTTATTCGTAATAAAGACTGATTAAATAAAATAAAAATCATAAATTGAGAAATAAATTACGATGGATGATCTGTGTTCTCCACCGTCCCGCTTTCACTCCAATAATGAATCGCACATTTCGCTGTACTAAACTGATGCGTTTCCGTTTTATCTTTGACAAGATTGTCGATAAATTTATTGGTAAAGTAAATTGAATTGAGAAATAAATCAGCGATTAGAGATAAGTCTCTTTAATCTGGCATTTGTTATCGATACTCTCGCATATCTTTGCCGATCAACGAAACGATCGCTTCGATGTATTAGAAAATGTAAATAAAATACGTAAAAATCGATGGCAAAATTGTTCGTTTATAATAAAAATTTGCAATTATCTCAACCGTATTCACGTAATTTTCGTACAGCGAAGGGGATGCCTGCTCGATGACTTGTCGATGATTCGCGCGGATTCCTGCACTTGGCATAGAAAATACAGATGGAATTTCGAGCGACAACTAAGCATGAGTCAAAGTTGGCTCGATTTAAAGTCGAGCAAGAAAGTTGTCGCGCCCGTTTTGCCACGGTTCGTGAATTATTTTGGTCGTGGCTCTCCTCGGTGCAGGACAGATTTACATGTAATTGGCAGTGGGTAAATCGCTCGTGTCGTTCTGATTCCAATCTCGTTTCTTCGAGACATTGAACTCGAATCGATAAATCTTCCCCTGTTTTCGAGGCAACTGTTTACATAACAAGTAAAAACAGTAAAATTATCGAGAGATATTAAAAAAAAAAAAAAAAAAAAAAAAGTTGTAAAAGAAGAGAATCAAAAATATATTTGAGATTGATAAAATTTTTCAAATAAATAAAAAAAGAAATTTGTTTTAATTATAAACGTACGAAATAACGAGTAATAAAAAATTTTCAGCGTAAGAGAAAAATATTTGTTTTGATCGAATGTATAAAGTGATTAAACAACAAATAATAATTTGAATAAAATATTCAAATTTAAAAGGGAATGAATTAACAGCAATAAAACTTCGAGGAATAAAGCTTCGAAATATTTTAACTTTTACGAATGCTTCCTTGAAAATTATTGTATCGCATCGTCAAACAACACGAAGATTTTATTTTGAACGATGTCAAACACGACTCAATGTTGGGAAGATATTACGAAAATTGAATATGATAAGTATAAAGAAAATATCGAAATATCGAACCCGTTATAACGTTACTATTATTTATTTTATATTTATATTTTAACTACTACTATATTTTTACTTACATAAGTCTAAATGACGCAACATCGTACATGCACCTATGCATAAAAATAAAATTAAATATACTCTCATCTCCTATTCCGACTACTGACAAACTTCGCTTTTATCTAAACGAAAATCGAATAAAAAATTTAATAAACAAACGTTTATATATATTCCGTCGTTAGAAACGTAGAATTTATACGTACAAAGAATGTAACAAAATATTATATAAAATTAATATCGAAAGATTTAATTCGATATGCGGAGGAATATTTTTTTTTTTTTTTCGAACTTTCACTTCGAATTTATTGTTTCAAAAATTAATAGATATCGAAGGTGTGTTTGAGAAAATTTCTCGATCGTCTCTCACAACTATAAGGAATCTGGGGTAACGTGGCACGCTCGTCGAGAAGGTCGCGCGCGTTTCGTCGCGCAATCCGCTCGACGTTTCTAATCTATTTCGAGCCGTAGGTAGGTTTCTAGTTACTAACAGTCTCTCTCGGGCGTGCAGGCTATGCGGAACGACGCTCGATCACGTGCGAAAAAATCATTTGGTTCGTGATCGCGATCGTTCGCAATTCGCGGAAGGAAAATTTCGTTTGCAAATTTTATCGGATCCAAGTTTCGAACAGCAATAACTGTAATCCGTGGTTAAAAGGATTAAAATCCGTTTCAGCATATTTTATCACGTGCTAAAAGCGAAAGAAAGTATATTAGAATCACAAATTAGCGCGAGGCTGAATATAGTTTAAAGCTGGAAGTAGATCCATCTTCTAAAGGGGTGAGTTTTAAATTTCTATCCACAATACAATCTAATTTGTATTTGCTCGAACTAGTGATTGTTGCCGCAGGCGAGACACTGTTCAAACGACCATCTTCTATCCTCCATATTCTAATTAAACCAAGTTGAAAAATTTCTTCGAAAAAAACGAATCCTACAAGGAATATTCTTCGATCGACGCGCAATTTCTCTTCAACGCCACATCTAGGCTTAGAAATAAGAAAAAATCCAAGTGGAATAATCAAACCCAAAACATTTCTCTTTCCAAGAAATCAAGAAAAGCAAGGAAATCCTCTAAAACCAGAAAATCCAAATATTCTTTCGCATAACGTCAACAACGTTCCCTCCTCCTCCTCCTCCTCCTCGTCATCCATCCGCCGACCTTCGTCCCACGCTGATTCGTTACAACACGTTGATGTTGACGTTATTAGCGACGTCAGTCTTAGATCAAGATCTTCCCTTTCGAAGTTCCATTGGCCCGCCGCCAAAAGGAAACTCCGCGAGGAAAATCTCGAAGAAGGGTGGAGGGGGTGGACGAAAATCTGGTTTCCACGCGGTGATCCGTCACTGTTTCGGATGATTTCATCCTATGCGATTCACGCGCGCCTAGCTTTCGCTCGCAGCCTTTAATTACGCAGCCCATCGAGCTCGACCCGCCCACGCTGTTTCCGCCAGTTGCACGCGATTTCCGGGGCGAATAATCGCCGATATTGATGACGTGCGATATTGCGCGATAATCTCTCTCTCTCTCTCTCTCTTTCTTTCTTTTTCATATTTCGCTTTAGGAATTTATGCTAAAAAAAAATTGAAAATTTTTAAAAGGCGGGAGATTCTATTTTGCGGATTCTCGTGGAAGTTTGAGAGATGGCGTAGAGAATTGATGAGTGTTTTATCGACGTTTTTTTTTTAATCAGATTTATGAAGAAAGGATCGACGAGTAGTTTTGAACAATGAACAATGAACTTGTGATTTTGACAGGGAACATCGGTCAGGAAAATTAGGGATTTTTCCGATTTAATTTAAAAATGCGATTTACTCGAGAATACGATTGCTTTATTTCTCGATTGTATATTCTCGATCGAGCTTATAGAACGAGAGAATGGAGGGAGATTTAGGGATGATTTAGTCCATTTATCACATTAATTTCGAATTAATTAAGCGAGGTATTGGAATAAAAAAAGAAGGAAATTGGTTTCTGATCGAGAGATCGATAATATTAATTTTGCGATCTGCATTTCAGTTTGTTTTTGAAAAAAAGTTCCTTCACCCGTTTAAAATTCTATTTTCGAAATTACTCGGCATTAATTTCGTCTTGCCGTTTTGTTTATCTTCGGATCTGCGAATACCGATGCATTGGATTATACTTAATACAATATTGACGTGGTAAATTAATAAATATTGATGCATCATGCTGCGGTGTATCAATTAGATAATAATAATTACACGGAAGGATTAATCCATTAGAAAACAGGCTGTTGGTTAATTAATCTCTTTGCGAGTAATAATCGTCAAACGTTTATTCGTTATTCGTTACCTACGATTTCAAATAAATTTGACGAAATTGGAGATCGATTTCTTTCTATGAAATTTCATTCATAAATCGAATTAAAATGATTAAGTAAATTGATTACAACGTTTCGTTAATGACGCTTCTCTAAACCTTTACCCTCTGTTTTAATTAAATTCAAAATTATAAAACTTATATATATATATATATATATTTTTCATTATATTATTTCCAAGCTAATAATCTTCTAACAAAAACTATATATTAAGATTTATAAAAATTTTTCCATCTCTCATTTTCTCTCTGCAAACAATTCCGAGAAAGTAACTACAAAAAAAAGAAAATTGATTTTTTAAACTTGACAAACGAACTCATATTTCCAAAAACGAGAGGAAAAGAAAGAAAAAGATACTTTTTTTTTTGGAGATAAAAAGTCCAATTCGCATAAAGGTTTCCTCCACAATGGCTTCCCTCGTCGTCCATAAATGCTCGTTACGATCCATCACGAGGCAAAATCGTGGTTTACGCGCGGATCCTAAACGCGCGAGCTTATCATAGCGGGTGTGTACCCGTAGAGGAGGGGTGGGTGAGGACAGGGCAAGGGTGGAGGAGGATCGCAATTTCGTGGCGAGGCTCGCGGCAATATTTCCCGAGTTGGTCGAACGTGACCCGTGAGGGGAGGGGGCGGAGGTGAAACGGAGCAACGAACGAAATAATGAAGAGAAACGGCGCGAGGAAGCGGGGTCGCCCACCGAGTTTCCACGATTTAATGCCGACCTGTCTCCACCACCTTCCCCTTTCGTCCGATAAAAAAAGTTCCATGGTCAGAAATATGGAGAGAACGGTACGGCTGCGATTTTTAATTTAATCTTAATCCATTCCCCAACGCAGTCCTCGATGATAGATTTAACGATGACAAAGTGCGCTTTTTATCGCGTAATTTCGAAGAATTAAAGCATTCCGTAGAGATATATTTTTTGAATAAAATCGAAGTAGAAAGTGATTTATACTTCGAAATAAATGTATTCGTGTAATGTGCGCGTGTTTTGTGATCACTTTCTTTCCTCGATTCATAAAGAATTATTCTTCGTCTCCCTCATAATTCTACAATTTCAGCATTTTACCGTTGGCTTTCAAAAATGTGAAAGTCCTGCTAAATCCTCGGAGTATATAGAAGCTTGAAATTAAAATAAAAAAGAAAGAGAGAGAGAGAGAGAAATAATGTGAATCCTCTGGCTGAAGATCGAAGAGAGTGCGAAGATATGAAGGAACGAAGGGCAACCGCTGGTGGAGCAACCCTCTTAGATTTCTCTCTCGTTTAAAATCCCTCGTTTTATTCTTGGCAAAGATAAAAAAAAAAAAAATATGACTCTAAGAATGACTCTATGACTCAAAGAAAAAGAAAAATTCTACGAAAATAAAAATAGAAAGAAGTAAGACAGAAAGCATGGAATGCGAATCCTTTGGCTGTGAAGATCGGGGTGCGAAGACGCATGAAAGAATTAAAAAAAAAAAAAAAAAAAAGGGCAACCGCTCGCGCGATCCCCGTCTATTGTCTCTGTCCCGCTCTGACCGGTCTGGAATTTTTTTTTTCTGTTGCAGAGCCGAAGAAGGAAAAGACTGAACAGAGTGCAAATGGCGCGGTATCGCCGAGCGGTGAGCCGCAACCGAATCAGGGCACGGCTACGACCGGTAGCTTGCCGATCTCGGCCGCGCCCCCGAATTCAGGGGACCAGCAAAAGCCGAGCAGGCCGAACACCCTGGAAGCCAGGGTGGTGGCCAGGAGACTGATCTTGTTCGACAGTGAGTACACCAGATATCGTGTCTGTGACCACCATCCTGATTCTTTTGTCCAATTGTAGTCCCTAGGTAGTTGCAAAGCTCTTTGAAGAATTCGTTAGAATTTTGTAGAAAATATTTTTTTAAAAAAAAAGGAAAATTTTTTAATGTTTAACCCTTTGCACTCGAGAGTTCGTTAACACGAACGGTGACGATATTTATTGGTGATTTCTTTAGAATATTAGTATTGGAATATCGCTTAATGAATAAATATTCCTAAGCTCTTTACGTAAATAAAAATTGTATGTTGATTTTCGATAAAAGAATTCTTGTTATGGAATATATATCTTTAATGCGATATGTAAAATATTAAAATATAAAAGTTTTATATTTTAAATATATTTGTGTGTTGTGAAATTAATTTTAAGTTAGTTGTAAGAAATTCACAATCGAATTTCGAGGGCAAAGGATTAATTTTATTTAAATTTATTTAAAAATTCGAAGAAAATTATGATATTAACAGGGATCAATGAACATCGTCTGTGATAAGATAATTTACAACATTGCTATATGTATAACCTGCTATGTTGCGTTCGCAATATTTAGTATAATGGCATTAACAAGGAACCAAGAAGTTATACTAATAGCCACAAGTCGAAGTTTCCATCACCTTCTCAGAGCGAATATTCATGAATAGACTGGAGTAGGGATACTTTGAGACGATTATTAGTTAGTTAGATCGACGGAGTGGAAATGCAAATGGTACAGTTATTACATTAGTCTTGAGGGTGAGAAACTTTACATTATATCTTGGATACAAAAATTGCATCGCCTTGACACTTTCGACACTTCGTGCAAAGTGGATTTAGAAATATATTTTTTGATAAAAATTTTGCCATTCTATTGTAGAAGAATTGTTTTCATGGAATACGTAATTTTAATCCTAAAATTTATAACAAGTATGATAATTTCAAACTTTCAAGAGGGACAAAATGTAAACAGCGAGGATTAATTTAGTTTCGTATTAATATTCATTTTATTATAATTAAAAAGTTTTTAATTTTCATTTAAAAAAAGAAAAATTCTAGAAAGTCCTGATCCCTGAATTTCTAACAGTGTTATTAATTATTCTCTGTTCATCGCTTGATTGCACGCCTACGTCAAATTGTGTTACATTCGTTAATTATTCCCAACGTGCTTTATACGCGTTTCGAGAACGTTCGTCCTACCATCGTGCAAACACTTCAGCGCGCATTTCTACTTGGACCGTGCATTTTTCATTAATTCCACTCGTGAAATGGCCGAGAAGAAACTTTTTCCATTACGTAATCGGCCGGCGATAAAATGGAAAACTTCAGAAAATCGAGTACGTAATCACACGTGCCTTGCGAAACATAAAACAAGATAATTTTAATAATACTGGCGAGTGATGACAGCCACGTTAACAGGAAGTGGTGTATCGCGCCACGATACGAAAAGTTGAAAAAGTTGATCTAAATGAAAATGGCAAATAAATGAAAAATATGAAAAATCAACTCCTTAAAAGCGAAACGAAATAATTAATGAATCGTAGTCGATGTAATTAATTTTGTTGGTTTTCAATATGAAGCGAATTGAAATATTTTTTTCAATTTCTTTTTAATTTCGAAAATGTTTAGTAGAAATGTAGAATTTGAAATAAAAATGAAAACCAAATGAAATAAAAATTCAAATTATGTCAAAGTATTTTTAGAGAAAGGTCTCGTAAAACAAAAATATATTATAATTTTCTCAGTGATGAAAAATTCATCAAGGATTTTTATTTATTCATGCACGATTAATTTATAATCTCTCTAAAATAAATATGGAAAATACAATAGAAAGAAATATAATAACTACTATGATCGCACCCAGTTAATCATCCCACGATTAAAACAGAAAAGGAATAAAAAGGAAAGTTGAATGATAGAGGGATGAAAATTTTTTAGTATTATCAGCAAACTTCCGGTCAATTTAATATCTCGATCCTCTTTTTTTTCTACGATGAACTATTAATATTTAAATTTCAGTAATAATATACGATTCAAAATCGTTGCATGCTTATAACTTTCGTCATCGTCCATATGTCATCGTAGATAATAGTGAATTTTCGGAGAGAAAATTCTTTTTTCGAAATATTTATAGAGTCTCTAAAGCTAACTATTATTTCAAATATTTATAATCACAGTATCTAACTATTTATAACTTCGAATGGAGGAGGATCCGTACAATTTATTCTCAAAATATTTCTTCGTCGTGATGTTTAATTTCGACTACACTCGTTGAATATTAAACACTGTCGCCAGTGGATCGTATGTCGCGATAAAAGTGAAGAAAAATAGAATTTTTTCCGGTTTAATCCTCTGTCGTTCCCTTTTTTATATTTTTCCTATTTTTTTCGAGATTAATTTTTGTAGAAAGATGCGAAATGAATTATCGATCGTGATTTAATATTTTCAATAAGAATTTTTTTATTTATTATTTTCTTTTTTTTTTTTAAGGATCTTCTACTTTGCTGATTTGAACAGATATAATAAAATGGATAGTAAATAGGAATAAATAAATGAGATAATATAGAACAATGGATAAATCCAAAATCCGAGATAGTGCACGCGTATGCGAATTTATGAGCCAGGAACAAGTAGTAAAACATTGAAACGAGAGAAACAGGATGCAAGTGGAAGTAATATGTTTATGGTCAGACCTGACTCCCAAGATTATGGGAAATGAGTACATGAATCCGTTTGTAAGTTCCATCACAGATTGTCTCATAAATAATACTTTGTTTTTTTTTTTTAATAAATAATATATAATAATCAAAAGATTATTTCTTTCAAATTTATTGCAATATTTTTTGAACTTTATTCTTTTTGGTTATTTATTATCTTTTTATTAAGTTCTCTGCTTTCCTTTTATAAAATTTACTAGTATAGAAAAGTTCATTGATTTAAACGCTACTCTCAAGGAAACCATACTTATGGGATAATCTCGTTATAATAATATTATTTTTTCTAAGTACGTAAGAGAAAAGATATTTTAAAAATTTCTCTCTTACAAAAGATTTTTCTATATTTATACTCAAATAAGATAAATATAATTAAATATTTATCATTAATGTACTCTTAAACAGCATTTTTTTTTTAATTTAATTCTTATAAAAATATATTTTCATATTTAATATGATTTCTCATTAATTTCTCATGATTTCTTATTAATTTGAGTTTTATAAAAATTTGAACAAATTCTAAAATACTTATTATAACCTCCAGTTTATTATACAAGTCAAATCACATTTAAGTCAAATGTTTAAATCTTTTTTGCAATAAAAATTTCGTCTCTAATGATCCACAACAATGAAGGATTAAAATATCAGCCCTTTATTTTTTTTTTTTTTTTATATGATGAGAAAACCAAAATATCGAAACAAAGCAAGGAAATCTGCGACGAGATCGAATTTTGGACGAAATTTTTATCAAAATAAAGTAAATAAAAAGACGGAAATCTAGATTTTTAAACGGATACGGAAGTTTTCGCCGGTTCGAATTTTCCTCCCTGTCAAGCTGCAGGCGAAACGATAAACTTTCGTGTGCCGTCGGCTTCCGTCCCGCAAATCGTCTTTAAAACTCTCGTTTACCTTCGAAACTTCAAAGTTCGCTTTTATCTCCGACTCGTCCCCACCACTTTTATCCCCGTTCACTTGTCGAATTCACTTTACGACGAAATCTTCTATTGGTACACAGCTATCGAGAAATGCGATCTTGGAAAGCGTTCCTCCGCAAATTTTAAAAGGAAGCCGTGCGTTTCAATTTTTTTTTTTTTTTTTTTTTTNTTTTTTTTTTTTTTTTTTTATCTCGTCTAAGGGGAAATTTCCTCGTCTCAGTGTCTCGGGGAAAATTTAATTCTTGGGATATTTTTAGAAAATTTAAACTTTTAGCTTATGTGATAAAAATCGAAGGTAGATTTTCTTTAAGGAAAATTTTTGTTCGTATTATAAGAAACTTTACTCAACGAAGTACCTTATTTCTGGAACAATTATATTTTCGTCGTACGATAAAAATAATGAAAAGAAAAATAGAAACATATCCACCATTTATATTTGAAATCATCTATATTCGGAGTAATGGAATTAAGAGTAATGGAATTTATTGATCTATAATAAAGAGCTTGCTTGATGATGCTTTATACTCAAATTTATTACTCAAAAGAACGACACGTTATTTACGAATGCAAACATGAAAAAAAAAAACAATATTAACCTTTCCACTCTCTCTCTCTTTTTCCCTCTCCTTTCTCTCTCTCCATCAAAGTCGAGTTAAATCCACGGCACGCGATTTCTTCCAAAACTGCTGGTATTAAAATTCCACACCCCGCCATTATTATTACCTAATAAATTCAACCGAAGTATCTCTAAATTCTCCACGAAACATAAACTGTTATTTATAGACGTTAAAATCGAACGATCGGGGAGCAAGATTAAACATCGTTTTTTTTTTTATACAACGAATCGAAGGAGTTAGTGAGCTCGCCATTGCTCGTCCATCGACTTCCGGATGGGGTATCCGAGGAATTCGAGCGAAACTATGGGCTCCTCCCGAAGTTGGCTCCCGCCGAAATTTCGCTCGCTGGCTTGCGGCTAGATGACTACAAAGTTATTTAATATTTTTGCTTTACGAACACGGGAAATTTATGGTTCTCCGCCCTACCTTCGGCCGGTATTTTCTTTCAGGAACAGGTTGTAAACTTGGAAATTTACATCTAGTGGCATCTAGGGTCAAGAAAGTTATTTACGCGCTCGTGTTCATATTTGTTCGATGTTGACGGAGAGAGGTTCGAAAGTGAGAGAATTGAATTTTTTTTTTTGGAATTTTTTTTTTTTTTGGAATTGTTTTATCCCTGGCGCGATGGATGGAGAGGAGAGTGTCTTTTGGACAATTCTGTGCGACTGGAATTTTTATTAATCTTTATTCTTCTCGCATTCTTAAAATTTTAAGAGATTATGTATATATTTTTTATTTTTTTGTGAAAAGATTGAATTATTTTACTTTGCTTTAAGCGAAAAGTGTCTTTCTAAAATTCTAGCGATTCGAAATTTTATCGCTGTCTTCTTGCGCTTTCACAATTTTTAAAAAAAATTGTATTTGTCATTCGTTTCACGTCGTCGTCTCTCGCAAATTCTGTTCGAAATAAATTTGATCGGAGTCTCGGCTATATTTTATGTATTTTAAATATTTTCTTTTCTTTTTCATCCGAAACGTAAATTTTCTTTTTTAACGAGTCTAACGAGACATGTCTAACGGACCAAAGAAAAGTTTTTTAATAAAGTCTTAATGAATGTTACCCGAGTTTCTTTTATAAAATGTCCGGGTAACCAGCGACGTTGGAATTTAGTTATCCGACGACTTGCAAAAAAAAATTTTTTCAAAAAAGAAAATAATTAACACGGATAATTCAAAATTAGTACGAAGAAACACGGTGTATGATGTAACTTTCAATATATCATAAAAGATAATAATCCATTTCGATTAAACGAATCCCTCTTGCAAAAAGAAAGAAAGAGGAAGAATTAAAGGAAAAATTCCAAATACTGCGATAAGAAGAGAAGAATTTCAATCTCGGCAAGACATTCTTCTCTCCGTTCATTTATCAAGAAGGTTTACGCAAGAATTTCGCGTGACAAATGAATCGTGATTCCGTCAACGATACACGTGGAATGTTATAAAAAAAAGAAAAAAAAAAAAAAAAAAAAAAAAAGAAAGAAAGAAAAAGAAACGAGCTTGACGGAGGAAAAGCAGAAGGGAAGAGGCGAGGGAAATAAAGAAGGGAAAAATATGCAATGTCGCGAGGGAATTGGCGAAAAGAAGAACTCTGGAGGGCGGAATTTCGCCATTTGTCATTCGAAAGAAACGAGCAATGCATACTTGCCAACCTTTCCGCCGGATCCATACTCCCGGATGAATCGTACGGTCTCGAAAGGATTGCCACGTGTTCTGCCCTCTTCCCCTTCGCCGTGGAGGGAAGTGGAGCTGTGAATAATCGTTGGTCCACGCGATTGTGACACACACACACACACACACACGTTCTCGTTTCCAACCTATTTCCCATTTCGATTGCGAGGCGTTGCGCGACCGTATAATTGAGGGGGAAGGGAGGTAAAATTGTCGTTCTGATTGATCGGGAGCAGATTGTCGGGATTGATTAGGTCGATTGATGTATAGATAGATAGATTGGTGGATGGATCGTTGAGGAATTATTGAAAGGGCTGTTACGCGGGATTCGAAGTTTGGCGAGTAAATTTGGTGAGTAATCATGTGTCTTTGACGGGATTATGTGCGTGTATGTAAGGATCAAGTTACTAATATTGATATGGTTTCACTGATGATACAAGTTCGATTAGAATCTTTGATCTTTCAGTGATTTCTATTTCGTGATCTCGAGGATGATTTTAAAAATGTGTACATCTTAAATGGTAATTATTCTCTGGCTACAATATATTTGAATTATTCTATGATGTGTTGTCTTTGTGAATCAAATCATGAATGTTTTATTGATACAGATTTGATCTTTCAATGATGTCTATTTCATGATCTCGAGGATGATTTTTTATTTTTGAATGATCTTGAATCATTCTATGGTTACTATAAATTTGAAAATTATTCGATATGTTATGCTCTTTGTGAATCAAATCATGAGTATTTTATTGATAGAAGTTCGATTAGAATCTTTGATCTTCCAGTGATCTTGATAATGATTCTTTGTCTTGAAAGATCTTAAATGGTAATTATTCTCTGGCTACAATATATTTGAATTATTCTATGATGTGTTGTCTTTGTGAATCAAATCATGAATGTTTTATTGATACAGATTTGATCTTTCAATGATGTCTATTTCATGATCTCGAGGATGATTTTTTATTTTTGAATGATCTTGAATGTTAATCATTCTATGGTTACTATAAATTTGAAAATTATTCGATATGTTATGCTCTTTGTGAATCAAATCATGAATATTTTATTGATAGAAGTTCGATTAGATCTTTGATCTTCCAATGATGTCGTGATCTCGATAATTCTTTGTCTTCGAATAATCTTGAAAGATCTTGAATGGTAATTATTCTCTGGCTACAGTAAATTTGAAATATATTCTATGTGTCTTTAAATCATGAATCAAATCATGAATGACATGATTTTATTGGATGGTTCTTTGTTTTTAAATAATCTTGAACGATAATCACTTTACTGGTTATTATTTATGGTTACTGTAAATTTGAAAATTATTCTAAGACACGTTTTCTTTATAGATAAAATCATGAATATTGACATAGTTTCATTGATACAAGTTCGATTAGAATTTTGGATCTTTCAATGATTTCTATTTTATGATCTGGAGGATGATTCTTTAAGTAATCCTGAATGATAATTATTCTGTGGCCAATGTAAATTTGAAATATATTCTACGATGTATCTTTATGGATCAAATTATGAATTGACATGATTTTCTAATAACGATAATACAACTTCAATAACGATCTTTGATTATCTTCGAAAGATTAAGATTCTCTATCTTGATAATTATTCTTGGTCTTTGAAATTTGTAATAATATATCTCGAATAATACGTAAATACGATATGATTACATATGGCCACTGTAAATCTCAAAATTACACCGAAGATCTATTACACCGAATATAACGATCTTTGATGTGATTTATATGATTTTAATTTATGACGACCCTCCAAATAATCATGAATTCGGATAAATCAACTATCCTCGGATTTTTAATTATTTTGATCGATAATATAATTTCAATTTTTTTGTATCAACGTTCAAATAACCGTGAACCGCGCTCCTACGATATAATCGATTTCCATTTGCCCCTGTCATTGGATAACTTGTTCACAGGGATGTTTTGTCGGAAACTGGACTATTAGGTCGTCCACTGACAATTTTTTTCTCGTTTTTCTTTTTGCAATTGTTTCAATTCAAATAATTTCAAAAAAAAAAGTGTCAGATACATAAATCGAACTCGCTTTTTGATTGCATTTCTTTGCGCGTTTGAAATTTTATTTTTTTTAAAAACACCATAGATATACCTTTATTAATTAAATAACCACTGTGATATTTCAAATTTAAATATAAATAATTTTCCATTTGTGTATTTCTCCTATAAAGAAAAATGGAACGATCTGAATAATTCTGATATCACAGGATGTTCCCCTCGATCCATCTTTGAGAAGTAGGGCGTTCTATATACGAATTCAATCAGAAGCATTGAAATTCAGTCGTATAGAATACGCGAGAGTGTGATTAGATTCTACGCTCTCTTATTAATATCCAGTTTAAAATAATTATTTCGCGAATCGATTTTATTTATTATAATTGCGATTGAACCAAAGAGAACTGATAAATACATTTCTCTTCTCTTTCTTTTTTTTTTCCAGTGGAGAAGGGGGTCCTAGACCAAAGCAGCGAGAACCAGCAGGTGATCGAGAGGTGTTACCCTCTTCCGCCCCAGAACACGTTGATGCTGTCGGAACTTCCGGAACCGCCGATTCCGCTCAGCGAGATCGGGCCGATCCCACCCCCTCCGATGTTCAGCTCCTCGAGTCCAACCCTCTTGTTGGCCAAGCAACGGCAAATAAGAAACCCTTTGTCGTCGGACTACGAGGACGAAGGTGCGTGAACGTTCGTTGACAACTTTTCGATCTTCTGCCTAATCTTCTCGAGTACAACATTTCGATAGAGAAATAATTCTTTGAATCGAATTAAATCTTGCTTGTTTTTTGCAACAATTCTGAAATCATACATACATACATACCGTGCGTGTAAAAGCAATACTCGTAAAATCGATCGATGTACCTATTTGTAGAGACCTATTTGTCGAAACTACAGGCAATTTGAAACGTTAATTTACGATGTCCATTCGAAGTTTGCTTATCTCTTTACAGTCGTGTATTTTTTTGAGACATCTATTACTCGGCTACGATTATTTTCTTTTTATATCCTGTATATAGAGAATCTCGAGATCGTATATTTTTTGAAATACATTTATTTTTCCGTCCTTTATTTTTTCTCTGCCCTCCATAAAAGACGAAGAGGAGATTTGGTCGATTCAAAATTTCTTCCCTTCTTTTTACGATCAATTATTATTGGTAAAATTATATTTATTCTTTCTCTGGCCGCAGAAGACGAAGAGGACTTCGACGTGGAGGAGGAGGACAACATGTACGTGCCGAGGATGTCGCAGCCTGATCCGACCATCGACACGTCCAGGGTGGAGGAGATCCCCGCGAAGGAGCCTAAGTTTCACGCGGTCCCTTTAAAGAGCGTTCTGAAGAAGAGGGGTTCCGGAAGTGGGCCTGGCACGCCCCAGAACACGCCCACGCAGGAGAACAGGCCGTTGACCCTTCGCCAGGAGCTGCACGCCTCCTTCAAGTTAGTTCGCGACCAAAACAACCGATTTCCTCGACGAGCAACGACCAACTCTCTTTCGTGCATCGCATCTTTTCTTCTTCGAAAGACTCGATGGAGGGGGGGAAAAAAAAAGAGAGAAAAAAAAGAAAAGAAATCTTAATTTCAACCATCGAAAGGTTGTAAGAGAAAAAGGATTGTTGAAACTATTCGACGTCCACGAGTCTTTCTCTCGTTCGAGATTCGTCGCGAGAGAACGAGTCTTCTTCATAGAGGTTTGCAAGGCGTCGATAATAAAATGTCTTCCTTTCAATTGTGATATCTCGTTGGGGGCGGATACCTCGAATGGTATTCAAGACGGTCTCTTCGAGGGGATGAAAGGTTCGACTGGAATTGGAGGATTGTTAATTAGTAGGAGAGGTGGATTCTAATGAAAAAGCGCCTTGAGACCGATGGAGAAAGCTCGTCTTGGAACATCGTTCTTCACCTTCCGCCCTTGTCATCTCTCTCGCGCGCACGTGTTCCCCGCATATTCTTCTCCCTCTTTCTCTCATCCTTTTTCATTCGTCGTCCACGATATCAAGATGGACGCACGTTTCCACGTTCTCCTTTTAATTTATCAAATTATCACGTTTCTCGTAATTTCGATTCGATTTTTGGCGTTTCCTATACGATCTTTCGTTTTTCTTTCGTTCGTTCCTTTTTTGAGAAATTTAAATCTTTACGAAGAGAATGCTATTCTATAAAATTATTTAAAAGGAACAGATACTTTCTTAAATTGTTTATAGTTTGTATAGCTTTTTTTTTCAAATTATGAATAAATTCAATATATTGTATTGTTTTGAAAGTAAGACGTAATAGGAAACTTATCTCGATGAATTTATTTAAATACTATTTAAACCAAAAAAAAAAAAAAAAAAAAAAAAAAAAAAAAAAAAAAAAAAAACCAAATTCAAAAGCAATCATTTCAATCCTAACGTGAAACAAAATTACGTTTCCTATATTATTTCCAAAATTAAGACAATCAAAATAATTTATTATCTGAAACATTTGATCTCTAAAAATCTCCAATTTATATTCTTATAGCGTATCGATAAAAGAACACTGTAAATAGATATTCATTCAGTAAACGTTACACACAAATCCCTTTACGAGGCAACGTGTCGCTCGATAACAAATCGAAGCAACTAAATCCATAAATAAGAGAAGAGTGTTCCCTTTCGATTATTCCGTAAAGCAATCGTTCGATTCGAAAGTTGAATCGAAGGGATCGAGAACGATGCTCCTGTGTGAGGCGAATCCCACGAAGGGGGTAGCTTCGCTCATTCGTCTATTTAAAAAAAAAAAAAATAACAACAACAAAAACTAAAAATCTCAACATTATATGTCAGTCACTAGTTAAAAGTGTGGTATTTTTCTTATGCTTAACCAGAAGGCCACCGTTGAGGCCTAGGATGAGAATATGGTAATTGGGCATTGGTCTAACTAAGCATGCGCGAACCGATATGGTATATATATAACTAAATATATATGTATATAAATATTTGTATATTATATTATCCACGGCGGTTGATCGCAGAGAACCAAACAATGTTCTAGTCTCTTTCTCTCTCTCTCTCTTTCTCTCTATTTCTCTATTTTTCTATTTTTATCGTCTTTCATTCCTTTTGTATTTAAATTTTTTCCTATTATTCTCTGTATTCCTTCGTTTCTCTTCTAATTTTTATTCCCTTTTTTAAATATTTGAACAGGGATGAGTATGATAACTGCGTTATAGAGTATAGCTCTGTTCTAGGTAAAAGTAGATGCAAATTGTAGAGAAAAATTTTCCTGAGAATAATCTGTACATTGTTTTCATAAATGTTGCATCTTGTTCTTTTAAACGCAACTCTATCTCTTTTTTAGATTTTAGTAAATTTGTTTAGACAAAAGTCAATAAGACGAAAAGGAAAAAAGAAATAAATAAATTCAATCATGGAGTGATATATAGAAAAATGTGTCAAACAATGAAAAATTTTTGCCCACAATTCCTTTTTAACTGTATATTTTCTCGGACAGATCTATAACTATACCCGGTCACCAGACTCACTCTTTTATTTTTCTCTTTCTCTTTCTCTTTCCAATCTCTATTTATCTTCTTCTCTATTTTTCTTTCATCTTTCTCTCTGTGTCAGCATCAGGAGCGCCGTGAGCATGGTAAACGTACGACCTTAAGCATGAGAAAACCCTAGGGAAAACCCATGAAAACTGTCGCCCACGCTTCACACGTTCCATTATCTTTGCGTCTCATGCGGCTCGAAGAGAACCTCGAAACCATCGATCGACGAGAACGAGGATCTCGAGATGTATTTTATTGCGTTGCGTCCAGGACGAATCGGGCTTGGTTACTTTTCTTTTTTTTTTCCTTTCTTTCTCTTTCTTTTTTCTTTTTCTTTTTCTTTTTTTTTTTTTAAAGAGCGTTCGATTCGTCCGTCGGCTGATAATGGATTAAGAAACGTCATCGGCGTTTCTGGTGACGTTTCTTCGCTTCGCGCGTGTTTCTTGTCCTCTTGCGCTCCCATTTGCCGAACGGCTTCGACGCTTTTTACGCTCGTTCGCTTTCACGACCGAGGGTATCGAATCCTCTGGGAAGATGGATCGCGTTTGTCTCGACCGTGTTGCGCTTTTTTTCCATGATGAGGATGACGGGTCGGATGGATTTGCTTTTCTCCAGACTCGTGCACGAATTCGTTTTCGATCGAGTTTTAATCCTTCTGTGAGATTGTCTTGATCTTTTGAAACATTAGAAAATCTGGCATGTTTATGTGATATTAGTGAGAAATAATATAACATTTGGGAATATTTGGTTCTTCGTTGTGTAATATGGGTAATCACGGAAGGGTTAATTGGATCATTTGACGTTTCAATGTTTGCACAGCTGAAGGTTAATAACCTCGAGGTTATCAAGCCTCTCTCTCTCTCTCTCTCTCGGATGCAGCTGTTTAAACAATTGAAGTTTGTATCTGATCCGAATTCTTTTTTAAATGTTCGTTTCTGTTACTATATTTTGTTGACTTTCTCCTCGTCTTAATCCCTCGCGCAATTTTTTAATTAAGAAAACGTAACGTAACGATTCTTACCAACATCTTGAACATTTTCGAAATAATCAACGACATTTTCTTCTAAGAAAAAAATTTCGATCGAGTGCGAAGGATTAAGATGCATTTTAACAAGAAATTTTAAATTATATCTTTGCTTCTTAAATTTCTACCCCAAAATTTCTCCAAATGTACAAAGTCCAATTTCGTATCTGTATATCCACCTGCTCTAATACAACAATACCCTATTGTATTTTTGTAGCAGAAAGAAATAACCTCCGAAATCTCCCCCCTGAAACCAAAAATGGTAACAGAAACAAAATCGAATCGAATTCTCTTCCAATTAAAAACAATAATGAAGAAAAGAAAAGAAAGAAAGAAAGAAAGAAGGAAACAATTATCTTATTGTTTCCTCTCACACGTATCACGCGACTATTTCGAACATTCCTCAAGATAAAAAAAAAAAAAGAAAAAAAATAAAAATATTGCATCCGTGTCGGGAAGGAAACGGCGTTATCTGCGTCGACGTCGTTGATAACCTATTTTTTTGACGGACAAGAATCGAGTCACGTAAAAATCCGCAACTTGCTTCTGTTATCTTCATCGACGTGTCACATATGTATATATATATATACATACATATGTGTGTATATATATATATATTTATATATACTGTGCATATATACACTGCCCTCCAACCCGTATATCGTTGTTTTCATCCCATTTATTCCGCATATATTCGTAAATTTGAAAGCGTGGTAGAGTAGAACATTGGTTCCGAGTAGCGTCAACCAGCGTTACTTTTACACCAAGTGTAACGTCGATGATAATAAACGGTTGATCGTGTCTTTCTTGCCGATTCTTTCAGCAGTCGACCGGTTAGATTCGGCCTTGCTCTTCCATGCACCCTCGAGAACAAGGAGAACGCGAGGCCGTACGTGATAAGGGAGGATGTGGATGGCGATTCAGGGGATGGGCAGGTGCTGTACAGGGACGAGTACGACGATGAGAAAAGTGAGTAAACGAAGAAGTGAATTTTTGTTTTTTTTTTTTTTTTTTTTTAAATTGTACGACTTCGATTTCGTGATGATAGATGATAGGATGGTTGTATTGTATCGAAATTGGCGCGGGAAATTTAAAAAGATATTTCAAGTGATATTTGAGACGTGATCGTTCTCTCCTTGATCATGTTCTTTATTGTCTGACGATTGTTAAAAAAAAAAAGAATTGCACGATGGAAGTCGAACAATCGAAGTCGTCCTCTTCTTTCTTAATTTAAATAGTTGAAAAATTGATTTTATTGAATCAATTTCGAGAGGAAAAAATCAGTACAATACGTGGATTTATTATTTTTCATAAGTTTGGGGATAAATGAACGAGTAAGTTGAGCTAGGTTAAACGTAAAGCGTAATAAACTGAATGCCAGACTAAACAGTGAAAGGAGATTACAAAGGAGAAGGGATAATGTAAAGTTCAGGAGGTTAAAACGAAACTTTATGAATAAATCTAAAGAAAAAATTGGCGAGTGGTGGAGAAAGTTGGACGAAAGTTTGAAAGTGGTGGTGGTACGAAAGAGTTGAAAAGAAATTAGAGGAAACGTTTAAAAATGGGAATAGTGAAAAGTTTAGAGAGGATAAGATGCGGAGGTTCAGAGTTAAGTTTAAAGAGCTAGAAGAAGAAAGAAATATTTTTAGCATGATTTGAAGAGACATTTAAATTAAATAAAACTGTTATATAAGAGGAAAGAAAGAATCGATCAATGGATAAATAAATACATAATCATATCTAATATAGAAAATTGTGAAATTTCTATAGTAAAATTTCATTCTATATTTAGCCTACTATTAATAATATACTATTTTTAATGACAAAAATATAGAGAACTTTATATAATTGACTAATCGATTATTAAAACTTAACTATCCTATATCTAAAATTCATTCAACATTAATCACGTAGAAAGTTAGATCATATAATTAAAAAAAAAGAAAAATCTGGAAAACCAAATTATCCCCATTAAATACAAAATATCAGAAGCTCGAACACGCCAAAAGGAGACGCGAATTTAATAAAAATTAATCGTCTTTTTTTTTTTTTTTTTTTTTTTTTATTAAACAAGCACACGGAACCATCGATTTTCCAATTGGAAATTAATTAATGGATTATCGAACTAGGGCTAAATTTCATTATCCTCCACGCGAAAAAGTTTCATCGTAAATTTTTAATATCCTCGAGGCTCCCGTTACCTTTCATTAACAACTTCTCTTCCTATTTTTTTTCCCCTCCCCTCGACGTTATTAAACATTAAAAATACCGAATTACGTGTATGGCCAATGACTTCGATAAATCGTTCAACGAGATCTGAAACGACAACGATCTATCTTGGCATTTAACAAGACTACAAATTTCTTTTAAGGGAGCATATACTATTTTTTAATAATTTCTTGGGGTGGAAAGATGAGAAAAAGATTGTTTTCTCAAAAGAAGAAATCGTTCGATGGTCGATTTTAACAAGAGAAACACAGTATAATCCTTTTTGCTTCTGGTTCCCTTTCTTTTTTCTTTTTTTCCTTTTCTTTTCTTTACTTCTTATTCGAAGGAACGAATTACATAAACGATACAGCTGCAACGGTCATCGTTCCTAATTGAAATTTCTTCCATTTCTACCCTGGCCAGAACGTGGATCGTTTGGCAATTAATCCAAGACAATTAAACGACTCGTTAACGATCTTTCCACTTTTCCACCCCCTCTTGTTACCCATTCTACCTTGCTTGTAGGAACTTTCAATGCATTTTTTAGCGAGATAATAAAACTTTCTTTCTTCTTTTTTTTTTCTTATGTGGAAAGAGAAATTTTTTTTAAAAAAATTTCAAGCTACGAAAATCATCATTTACGTTATAATCATAATTTATGTTACTGTTATTATGGTAAGATGAATGAACATCCAAATTGATCGAGTAACGAATTTGATTTGTCATTCACTTGCTGCCCAATCTAAAATGAAATCAAAGAATAAATATTCACAACGTTGTTTAGGAAAGAACAAGAATTGCACAGATATAGGAGAAAATATTTTCTACGAAAGCATCGCTTCCGATCTTGGACTAATTCCACTTCGTGTATCCAATTAGACACCAGTGCTTGGTTCAACAAGTCAACAACGAAACCATTCGCATCTCTCAAGCGTTAAGATCGAGTTCGTTAAGTTAGTTTGCACGAATCACTTTTCATCACTGCAAAATCACCTTATTTATCTTATCTATCCTATATATACACAAATTTTGCAACAACGATCCGTTAAAACTTCTAAAAATATAATTCTCTTCCTTTATATAATTGATAAATGATCGTGGAAAAATGGAGAATTTAATGGAGTGATAAAGACGATTTTCTTTTTTTTTTTTTTTTTTTTTTTCGATTTTTCGACAATGAAAAATACGAGACTCGTAAAAAAGACGATAGCTCGATTGCCAAACACACGAAATCAGCATTCGTGGTCCGTACTAATTATACCCCCGGCGCGATACGTTTATTCACATAGGCGAACGCGTGATCACGCAAACGCCTCGAGGGTTATATTAATCCCCGAACATCGCTGGCAAGCGGTTCAGTGTGTTTCTGGCCGTTGTTTTGTCTTAAGTTTTGTGCCCGCCACCATCTTCTCTGGTGAGGATCTCTGGTGAGGATTCGAATCACTCCCTCTGCAACTCGTTCTCGAGGAATTTTCTTAATCTGTCGGATCTTTCGGAAGCAACGAAGCCCACAAAAGAAGAAAAATTTCAAACTCCATTCCATTCTCAAACTGTCAAAAATTTTGCAAAATCTTCATCGAAGATCTCCATCTTCTGGAGGAATTTCTGAAGAGGAATTTTTTTGCGCCTCGATCGATTCGTGATTCACCATCGATTAGAGATTGAATAAAAGTCGAAGCAGCAGTTGGATCAAGTCGTCCCGATTGATTTGTACAAGGATTGTCGAAGATCGGTTAACGAGGAAGATCAAGTTGGAGGAGAATTGTAGTTGTCGGGGGGAGGATCGGGGGAGGAATTAGGAGGTGGATCAAGAAGCGAGCGGAGCGATGACACCATGCTGTCGATCTGGACCGCGTCGACACTGTCGATCGCCTGCGGCGAACCCTTCAAGTTCAAGCCTTCTATGCGACGATGCCTTAGCTGTTCTTCCCTCGTCGACGGTAAATTGTGATCGAATTTGGATTACACCTGGGAACAACCTTTGCCAATCTTTCAATCCGTGTTGATTTTAGGGAAAATCTGATTCTTCTGAATGTAAAAAAAGAGTAAAAAAAGAAAGACTGAAACGATTTTCAGGCGATTGTCGATTTTTGTCGATGGCACAAGAATGATTGAAAATATTTTTACTTCTTATTATTTTTAATTTTATCAGAATTGTATTGTATCGTATGTGCTATGAAAATATCAATCCATTCGATTGGTTAATTGAGAAAGGAAGAAGTAGAAAGCATTATTTCAAGATTATTATTATTTTTTCTTTTTTTTTTAAATTTCGAAAGATAACTGTTGATTAAAAATCAAATATCATACATCGTTAAACTCTATCGTTTTGATCGCTTAAAATAAATAAAAAGAAGTGTTGTTAGAAGTCATTTGTCGGTGGTTAAAAATATCCACGTTAATTTTTACGATGGTTGTTCTAATATGATTATAACGTAGAGAATAGCGTGCGTGTATATATAAGTAATGTTTGAATTAAAAGGCTAATCGTTTGTTTAATTGCAGGCCGGTTGGCAGCAAAGATCGCGCGCAAGGAGTCGCTGTCCCTGAAACTCGCCCTGAGGCCGGACAGGCAGGAGCTCATCAACAGGAACATCCTTCAGCTGCAGACGGACAATGAGAGGCAGGAAACGAAGGAGGCAATTGGTGCCAAGCTCATCAGGTGAAAAAATATTCTTTCTTTCTTTCTTTCTTTTTTATTTGGAAGCTATATATGTATATATGGATCGTTAGAAATATTCGTTTTGAAATCTGAAAGTGGCATCAATGGAAGAATGGGAAGAAAAAGTAAAAATCGTGCTGTTGTGTCTTCGTGCGAAATTTAGAAGATTTTAATAGGATATAAGTTGTTGGTTAAATAGGAGGAGGTGTAGGTGAGGTAAAAGGTTTCGTTAAAAAATTAAAGGGCATTCGAAAGTTTGTGTTGAGTCGTCACTCGCTGTAAGGAAGGGAGGAAATTCTGTAAAGTCTATTTAAAGTTTCGTTAAATAAAAGAGTAACTTCGTAAGTTAAATAAATTGTCTTGACAAGGGAATTATTTTTTTTTAAGAAATAAATTAAATTAACTTGAACTTTGTAAATTATTAAACAAAATTAGATATCACGTATTATGATATATCTTGTAAAGTAAAAATATCTCGTTAAATCTTAAAATTGTTTTTCGTTCGTTTAAAAAAACGAATAAAAAAAGGATGATTAAAAGATAACGAAGAAAAAGCACGAAGGGCGATTATTCGAGTGCGACCTCGAATCGATCATCCGGGCTTTGAGATTTTATTTTCTTGGAAATTTCAAAAGAAGAAAAGCCTTCTCTGATTATTAATAATCACGCGTTGAAATAAATCAAGAAATCTTCCATCGAAGATCGTTAAAATCTTCGATAAATCCTATCTCTCTTCGCTTCGTCTAAGGTAAATAAAAAAAAGATAATTGAAAGATAACGAAGAGAGCGGCACGATCATCCGCATTATTTCAAGATTATTATTATTATTTTTTCTTTTTTTTTAAATTTCGAAAGATAACTGTTGATTAAAAATCAAATATCATACATCGTTTTGATCGCTTAAAATAAATAAAAAGATAACAGAGATCTCTAGATCTCGTCCATCACGGAATAATCGACGTCTCCACGCATAGGAAAGCCAAAATCTGAACTGTCATCGATATCCGTCTGGCCGACCAGTTACATCCCCTTGAATCTGTGGAATCCTAAATTTAGGAATTACTAAAATTAGCAACAAGGAACGCACGAGGATTTGTTTCCTCGATGCGCGTTGTGCGTGTGTGACAATCGAGGGAGGTGAATTCCACCGATCGTGATTCACGAGTCTTCTCTGAATGGAGGATTATTATACGCGTGTGCGCGTAATTTCGAACGTCCTTGAACGCACACACGTCCATCCTATTGATTTTCCTTCGAAAAGGAGGGGGTTTAATCATTCATACGGATGGATTAAAATGGGTTCTACGTTGGTGGCCCGATGTTGATGGAACACGTAACGCGTTGGATTTGTTTGTTGAACCTATCGAGAGAGAGAGATGTAAAACGGTCGAAACTGCAATTATTCCTTTTTACTTATTAGGCGCGAGGAAGTGGCGTATAGCATAGTCCGCGCCTGACGCAATAGTTGTTGTTATCGAGGCCTTCCGTCTGTGTTATTAGAAGTCGAGATAAATTTAGATCGCGTGTTATATATTTTGTCTGGAGAATTGTTTGGCGAATTTTTTGGCGTAGATGTGTTTGTTGTGTTTCTGGATGGTTGGTCGCGTTGAATCTTTCATTTCTATTTAAGAAATCTCGTTTTTTTAGCTATCTTGGAATATCGTTATCGAAGAATTTATATTTTAAACGACCATTTTCAAGAAAAAAAGGAAAGAAAAATTAGAATGATACAATTTCTAGATCCATTTCTTTCCTATCGTTGAATAAATTTTAAATGCTCTTGAAAAAAGTTTTTTTAATACAATACAATTTCCTTAAGCCTTCTCTGGCTTCTCTAAGCTGGCTTCCTCTTCAAATTCTTCCTCTAGCAAAACATGTATTTAATATTATGTTGACGTCTGAACGCAAGTGATATTTGTACAATCCGTGGAGAGACAAGTGTCACCAGGAGGAGGATTACATCGGATCACGGGCAGACAGTTGACCATTCGCATATTTGCGAATCATTCGCGTGGATTTTACACTCTCCCCCTCCCTCCTCTTTGAACCGATATCGAGAGAAAATCGGCTTACGAGCGTATTATAGAGTTGAACTGATTTCGCGTGGCGCTCTTGTTTCAGGCGGCTGAGCATGCGACCGACCCAGGAGGAACTGGAGGAACGAAACATTTTGAAAAGTAAGCTCTCCAACGTTTATTCTTCTTAAAAACGATCTTTTCTCTCCTTGCTCGAAATCGAATATCGAATATGTGCACATTTTTCGTGTACACATTTTGCGCGATACGATAAGATTTCCCGGGTCCGATGTTTTGGAAATTTTCAATTTTCTCGAGCGCGCGATAAAACGCGCGTGGGGGTATAAAACACGATATAAGGTATAAATCTATTTGCAGAGCAAAGTCCTGCAGAGGAGAAGA